>NC_039261.1:22666452-22860891 GCF_003368295.1 Carassius auratus | reverse complement strand
CTTTCAGGATTCTTTGATGAATGAAAAGTTAAAAAGAAGAGCATTTATTTAAAATAGAAGACTTTTCTAACAATATTACTACAGTTCAATAGTTTGGGGTCAGTCAAAATTTTATCCTTTCTTTTTTTGATAAGAAATTGTATTCTTTGTTAGACTTTAGAATCTTTTATTCAGGATGTGTTAAATTGATAAGAAGTGATATCAAAGATTAATATTGTTAGAAGAGATTTATATTTTGAATAAACGCTGTTCTTTTAAAAAAAAATATACATCGAAGAATCCTTAAAAAAGTATCGCAGATTCCAAAATAATATTTGGTAGCACAACTATTAATAGTTCTAATAATAAATCATCATATTTCATGATTTCTAAAGATAATGTGACACTTGAGACTGGAGGAATGATGCTGAAAATACAGCTGCACATCACAGAAATAAATTATATTTTAAAGGATATTAAAATATAAACCATTATTTTATATATTTTATTTTGATAATTTTGAATTATTACTGAAATACAACCTTTTTTGTTTCAAACAGTTCATTGAACAATAATAAATGAAGTACCTGAAGCTGACAATGAAGTAAATGTATAATAATTAGCAAAGATGATTAATTTAGTGCTGTAAACGCGCGTGTGAGGGCGGAGACGCGCGTGAGGACCAAACACAGCAGAATGGTAGGAAACTTCACTCCTCTTATTATTTCTCTTTTACTATAGCGATTTATTTTTAGATACGTGATGTGAGTCTTTCATAGAGTTGTAGAGTTATTAGAGAAATAGAGTTATTTTTTACATTCTTTGGTCAAAGTTTTCAGATCGGCACTTCGGAGCCTGTTCGCGACTCGGTTGATTCAGATCGGCACTTCGGAGCCTGTTCGCGACTCGGTTGATTTCAGATCGGCACTTCGGAGCCTGTTCGCGACTCGGTTGATTCAGATCGGCACTTCGGAGCCTGTTCGCGACTCGGTTGATTTCAGATCGGGACTTCGGAGCATGTTTGCGCCCTCGGTTGATTCAGATCGGCACTTCGGAGCCTGTTCGCGACTCGGTTGATTCAGATCGGCACTTCGGAGCCTGTTCGCGACTCGGTTGATTCAGATCGGCACTTCGGAGTCTGTTCGCGACTCGGTTGATTCAGATCTGCACTTCGGAGCCTGTTCGCGACTCGGTTGGTTCAGATCGGGACTTTGGAGCATGTTTGAGATTTTTTTTATTCAAATCTGGACATCGAACCAGGAAGTGTTTGTCAAACAGGTGATAAATGAAAATTTGGACTTGAAGCTTTTTTTTACCTGTCGATTCAGTATGTACATGGACCCACACACAAAGGTGGACACACTCTAGACTTAATCATCAGTAGGGCTCTAAACTTTTCATCCATTGTTATTAACGACGTAGTGTCACGGATCGCAAGAGGCGAAGACTCAAGTGCAGGCAGATGGGAAGACTTTATTTATACGTCACCAAAATAAACAAAAACACAACTGAAACCAGAGGAGCGTTCAAAGTTAGGAGACATAGACTGAAGTCAGATTCCCAGTGAAATGCTCTCAGACAGCAAATGCAATGAGTTTGCATCCTTTTTTTCTGAGAAGATCATCAATATCAAGAAGGCGATTAGCACATCCTCAAGTAATACAGTTAGAAATACCAAGGGTTCACACAAAACAAGGGGAATCTGCTTTTAGTTCCTATGCCGCTCGCAGTTGGAATCAGCTTCCAGAAGAGATCAGATGTGCTAAAACACTAATACATTTAAATCTAGACTTGAAACTCATCTGTTTAGCTGTGCATTTATTGAATGAGCACTGTGCAATGTCCGAACTGATTGCACTATATTTTCACAGTTTTTTTTAATGTAAAATAATTTTGTAACTGTTTTTAAATTCATTTTAATTAAGTAAATTTTTTAATCATTATAAAAGTTTTAAAATTGCTTGTTTTATTTTTGTTATAATTTTTCTTTATGATTATTTTTACTTTCTTTTATGTAAAGCACTTTGAATTACCATTGTGTATGAAATGTGCTATATAAATAAACTTGCCCAGTGTGTTAGTGGGCTTATATATATATATAATACTACCGGTCAGAGTTTGGGATCAGAATGATTTTTAATGTTTTTTTTACAGGAATTTATTTTACTCATCAAGACAGCATTTATTTGATCAAAAATAATGGAAAACATGTAATATTGTGAAATATTATTAACATTTTTCTATTTTAATGTACATGAGGGTGTAATTTATTCATGTGATGTGCAGCTGTATTTTCAGCATCATTCCTCCAGTCTTCAGTGTCACATGATCTTCAGAAATCAGAATAATATGATGATTTATTATCAGAGTTGTGCTGCTGAAACTGTGATACCTCTTTCAGGATTCTTTGATGAATGAAAAGTTAAAAAGAAGAGCATTTATTTAAAATAGAAGACTTTTCTAACAATATTCACTACAGTTCAATAGTTTGGGGTCAGTCAAATTTTATCCTTTCTTTTTTTATAAGAAATTGTATTCTTTGTTAGACTTTAGAATCTTTTATTCAGGATGTGTTAAATTGATAAGAAGTGATATCAAAGATTAATATTGTTAGAAGAGATTTATATTTTGAATAAACGCTGTTCTTTTAAAAAAAATTATACATCGAAGAATCCTTAAAAAAGTATCGCAGATTCCAAAATAATATTTGGTAGCACAACTATTAATAGTTCTAATAATAAATCATCATATTTTCATGATTTCTAAAGATAATGTGACACTTGAGACTGGAGGAATGATGCTGAAAATACAGCTGCACATCACAGAAATAAATTATATTTTAAAGGATATTAAAATATAAACCATTATTTTATATATTTTATTTTGATAATTTTGAATTATTACTGAAATACAACCTTTTTTGTTTCAAACAGTTCATTGAACAATAATAAATGAAGTACCTGAAGCTGACAATGAAGTAAATGTATAATAATTAGCAAAGATGATTAATTTAGTGCTGTAAACGCGCGTGTGAGGGGCGGAGACGCGCGTGAGGACCAAACACAGCAGAATGGTAGGAAACTTCACTCCTCTTATTATTTCTCTTTTACTATAGCGATTTATTTTTAGATACGTGATGTGAGTCTTTCATAGAGTTGTAGAGTTATTAGAGAAATAGAGTTATTTTTTACATTCTTTGGTCAAAGTTTTCAGATCGGCACTTCGGAGCCTGTTCGCGACTCGGTTGATTCAGATCGGCACTTCGGAGCCTGTTCGCGACTCGGTTGATTTCAGATCGGCACTTCGGAGCCTGTTCGCGACTCGGTTGATTCAGATCGGCACTTCGGAGCCTGTTCGCGACTCGGTTGATTTCAGATCGGGACTTCGGAGCATGTTTGCGCCCTCGGTTGATTCAGATCGGCACTTCGGAGCCTGTTCGCGACTCGGTTGATTCAGATCGGCACTTCGGAGCCTGTTCGCGACTCGGTTGATTCAGATCGGCACTTCGGAGTCTGTTCGCGACTCGGTTGATTCAGATCTGCACTTCGGAGCCTGTTCGCGACTCGGTTGGTTCAGATCGGGACTTTGGAGCATGTTTGAGATTTTTTTTATTCAAATCTGGACATCGAACCAGGAAGTGTTTGTCAAACAGGTGATAAATGAAAATTTGGACTTGAAGCTTTTTTTTACCTGTCGATTCAGTATGTACATGGACCCACACACAAAGGTGGACACACTCTAGACTTAATCATCAGTAGGGCTCTAAACTTTTCATCCATTGTTATTAACGACGTAGTGTCACGGATCGCAAGAGGCGAAGACTCAAGTGCAGGCAGATGGGAAGACTTTATTTATACGTCACCAAAATAAACAAAAACACAACTGAAACCAGAGGAGCGTTCAAAGTTAGGAGACATAGACTGAAGTCAGATTCCCAGTGAAATGCTCTCAGACAGCAAATGCAATGAGTTTGCATCCTTTTTTTCTGAGAAGATCATCAATATCAAGAAGGCGATTAGCACATCCTCAAGTAATACAGTTAGAAATACCAAGGGTTCACACAAAACAAGGGGAATCTGCTTTTAGTTCCTATGCCGCTCGCAGTTGGAATCAGCTTCCAGAAGAGATCAGATGTGCTAAAACACTAATACATTTAAATCTAGACTTGAAACTCATCTGTTTAGCTGTGCATTTATTGAATGAGCACTGTGCAATGTCCGAACTGATTGCACTATATTTTCACAGTTTTTTTTAATGTAAAATAATTTTGTAACTGTTTTTAAATTCATTTTAATTAAGTAAATTTTTTAATCATTATAAAAGTTTTAAAATTGCTTGTTTTATTTTTGTTATAATTTTTCTTTATGATTATTTTTACTTTCTTTTATGTAAAGCACTTTGAATTACCATTGTGTATGAAATGTGCTATATAAATAAACTTGCCCAGTGTGTTAGTGGGCTTATATATATATACTACCGGTCAGAGTTTGGGATCAGAATGATTTTTAATGTTTTTTTACAGGAATTTATTTTACTCATCAAGACAGCATTTATTTGATCAAAAATAATGGAAAACATGTAATATTGTGAAATATTATTAACATTTTTCTATTTTAATGTACATGAGGGTGTAATTTATTCATGTGATGTGCAGCTGTATTTTCAGCATCATTCCTCCAGTCTTCAGTGTCACATGATCTTCAGAAATCAGAATAATATGATGATTTATTATCAGAGTTGTATTGCTGAAACTGTGATACCTCTTTCAGGATTCTTTGATGAATGAAAAGTTAAAAAGAAGAGCATTTATTTAAAATAGAAGACTTTTCTAACAATATTCACTACAGTTCAATAGTTTGGGGTCAGTCAAATTTTATCCTTTCTTTTTTTGATAAGAAATTGTATTCTTTGTTAGACTTTAGAATCTTTTATTCAGGATGTGTTAAATTGATAAGAAGTGATATCAAAGATTAATATTGTTAGAAGAGATTTATATTTTGAATAAACGCTGTTCTTTTAAAAAAAAATATACATCGAAGAATCCTTAAAAAAGTATCGCAGATTCCAAAATAATATTTGGTAGCACAACTATTAATAGTTCTAATAATAAATCATCATATTTTCATGATTTCTAAAGATAATGTGACACTTGAGACTGGAGGAATGATGCTGAAAATACAGCTGCACATCACAGAAATAAATTATATTTTAAAGGATATTAAAATATAAACCATTATTTTATATATTTTATTTTGATAATTTTGAATTATTACTGAAATACAACCTTTTTTGTTTCAAACAGTTCATTGAACAATAATAAATGAAGTACCTGAAGCTGACAATGAAGTAAATGTATAATAATTAGCAAAGATGATTAATTTAGTGCTGTAAACGCGCGTGTGAGGGGCGGAGACGCGCGTGAGGACCAAACACAGCAGAATGGTAGGAAACTTCACTCCTCTTATTATTTCTCTTTTACTATAGCGATTTATTTTTAGATACGTGATGTGAGTCTTTCATAGAGTTGTAGAGTTATTAGAGAAATAGAGTTATTTTTTACATTCTTTGGTCAAAGTTTTCAGATCGGCACTTCGGAGCCTGTTCGCGACTCGGTTGATTCAGATCGGCACTTCGGAGCCTGTTCGCGACTCGGTTGATTTCAGATCGGCACTTCGGAGCCTGTTCGCGACTCGGTTGATTCAGATCGGCACTTCGGAGCCTGTTCGCGACTCGGTTGATTTCAGATCGGGACTTCGGAGCATGTTTGCGCCCTCGGTTGATTCAGATCGGCACTTCGGAGCCTGTTCGCGACTCGGTTGATTCAGATCGGCACTTCGGAGCCTGTTCGCGACTCGGTTGATTCAGATCGGCACTTCGGAGTCTGTTCGCGACTCGGTTGATTCAGATCTGCACTTCGGAGCCTGTTCGCGACTCGGTTGGTTCAGATCGGGACTTTGGAGCATGTTTGAGATTTTTTTTATTCAAATCTGGACATCGAACCAGGAAGTGTTTGTCAAACAGGTGATAAATGAAAATTTGGACTTGAAGCTTTTTTTTACCTGTCGATTCAGTATGTACATGGACCCACACACAAAGGTGGACACACTCTAGACTTAATCATCAGTAGGGCTCTAAACTTTTCATCCATTGTTATTAACGACGTAGTGTCACGGATCGCAAGAGGCGAAGACTCAAGTGCAGGCAGATGGGAAGACTTTATTTATACGTCACCAAAATAAACAAAAACACAACTGAAACCAGAGGAGCGTTCAAAGTTAGGAGACATAGACTGAAGTCAGATTCCCAGTGAAATGCTCTCAGACAGCAAATGCAATGAGTTTGCATCCTTTTTTTCTGAGAAGATCATCAATATCAAGAAGGCGATTAGCACATCCTCAAGTAATACAGTTAGAAATACCAAGGGTTCACACAAAACAAGGGGAATCTGCTTTTAGTTCCTATGCCGCTCGCAGTTGGAATCAGCTTCCAGAAGAGATCAGATGTGCTAAAACACTAATACATTTAAATCTAGACTTGAAACTCATCTGTTTAGCTGTGCATTTATTGAATGAGCACTGTGCAATGTCCGAACTGATTGCACTATATTTTCACAGTTTTTTTTAATGTAAAATAATTTTGTAACTGTTTTTAAATTCATTTTAATTAAGTAAATTTTTTAATCATTATAAAAGTTTTAAAATTGCTTGTTTTATTTTTGTTATAATTTTTCTTTATGATTATTTTTACTTTCTTTTATGTAAAGCACTTTGAATTACCATTGTGTATGAAATGTGCTATATAAATAAACTTGCCCAGTGTGTTAGTGGGCTTATATATATATACTACCGGTCAGAGTTTGGGATCAGAATGATTTTTAATGTTTTTTTACAGGAATTTATTTTACTCATCAAGACAGCATTTATTTGATCAAAAATAATGGAAAACATGTAATATTGTGAAATATTATTAACATTTTTCTATTTTAATGTACATGAGGGTGTAATTTATTCATGTGATGTGCAGCTGTATTTTCAGCATCATTCCTCCAGTCTTCAGTGTCACATGATCTTCAGAAATCAGAATAATATGATGATTTATTATCAGAGTTGTATTGCTGAAACTGTGATACCTCTTTCAGGATTCTTTGATGAATGAAAAGTTAAAAAGAAGAGCATTTATTTAAAATAGAAGACTTTTCTAACAATATTCACTACAGTTCAATAGTTTGGGGTCAGTCAAATTTTATCCTTTCTTTTTTTGATAAGAAATTGTATTCTTTGTTAGACTTTAGAATCTTTTATTCAGGATGTGTTAAATTGATAAGAAGTGATATCAAAGATTAATATTGTTAGAAGAGATTTATATTTTGAATAAACGCTGTTCTTTTAAAAAAAAATATACATCGAAGAATCCTTAAAAAAGTATCGCAGATTCCAAAATAATATTTGGTAGCACAACTATTAATAGTTCTAATAATAAATCATCATATTTTCATGATTTCTAAAGATAATGTGACACTTGAGACTGGAGGAATGATGCTGAAAATACAGCTGCACATCACAGAAATAAATTATATTTTAAAGGATATTAAAATATAAACCATTATTTTATATATTTTATTTTGATAATTTTGAATTATTACTGAAATACAACCTTTTTTGTTTCAAACAGTTCATTGAACAATAATAAATGAAGTACCTGAAGCTGACAATGAAGTAAATGTATAATAATTAGCAAAGATGATTAATTTAGTGCTGTAAACGCGCGTGTGAGGGGCGGAGACGCGCGTGAGGACCAAACACAGCAGAATGGTAGGAAACTTCACTCCTCTTATTATTTCTCTTTTACTATAGCGATTTATTTTTAGATACGTGATGTGAGTCTTTCATAGAGTTGTAGAGTTATTAGAGAAATAGAGTTATTTTTTACATTCTTTGGTCAAAGTTTTCAGATCGGCACTTCGGAGCCTGTTCGCGACTCGGTTGATTCAGATCGGCACTTCGGAGCCTGTTCGCGACTCGGTTGATTTCAGATCGGCACTTCGGAGCCTGTTCGCGACTCGGTTGATTCAGATCGGCACTTCGGAGCCTGTTCGCGACTCGGTTGATTTCAGATCGGGACTTCGGAGCATGTTTGCGCCCTCGGTTGATTCAGATCGGCACTTCGGAGCCTGTTCGCGACTCGGTTGATTCAGATCGGCACTTCGGAGCCTGTTCGCGACTCGGTTGATTCAGATCGGCACTTCGGAGTCTGTTCGCGACTCGGTTGATTCAGATCTGCACTTCGGAGCCTGTTCGCGACTCGGTTGGTTCAGATCGGGACTTTGGAGCATGTTTGAGATTTTTTTTATTCAAATCTGGACATCGAACCAGGAAGTGTTTGTCAAACAGGTGATAAATGAAAATTTGGACTTGAAGCTTTTTTTTACCTGTCGATTCAGTATGTACATGGACCCACACACAAAGGTGGACACACTCTAGACTTAATCATCAGTAGGGCTCTAAACTTTTCATGCATTGTTATTAACGACGTAGTGTCACGGATCGCAAGAGGCGAAGACTCAAGTGCAGGCAGATGGGAAGACTTTATTTATACGTCACCAAAATAAACAAAAACACAACTGAAACCAGAGGAGCGTTCAAAGTTAGGAGACATAGACTGAAGTCAGATTCCCAGTGAAATGCTCTCAGACAGCAAATGCAATGAGTTTGCATCCTTTTTTTCTGAGAAGATCATCAATATCAAGAAGGCGATTAGCACATCCTCAAGTAATACAGTTAGAAATACCAAGGGTTCACACAAAACAAGGGGAATCTGCTTTTAGTTCCTATGCCGCTCGCAGTTGGAATCAGCTTCCAGAAGAGATCAGATGTGCTAAAACACTAATACATTTAAATCTAGACTTGAAACTCATCTGTTTAGCTGTGCATTTATTGAATGAGCACTGTGCAATGTCCGAACTGATTGCACTATATTTTCACAGTTTTTTTTAATGTAAAATAATTTTGTAACTGTTTTTAAATTCATTTTAATTAAGTAAATTTTTTAATCATTATAAAAGTTTTAAAATTGCTTGTTTTATTTTTGTTATAATTTTTCTTTATGATTATTTTTACTTTCTTTTATGTAAAGCACTTTGAATTACCATTGTGTATGAAATGTGCTATATAAATAAACTTGCCCAGTGTGTTAGTGGGCTTATATATATATACTACCGGTCAGAGTTTGGGATCAGAATGATTTTTAATGTTTTTTTACAGGAATTTATTTTACTCATCAAGACAGCATTTATTTGATCAAAAATAATGGAAAACATGTAATATTGTGAAATATTATTAACATTTTTCTATTTTAATGTACATGAGGGTGTAATTTATTCATGTGATGTGCAGCTGTATTTTCAGCATCATTCCTCCAGTCTTCAGTGTCACATGATCTTCAGAAATCAGAATAATATGATGATTTATTATCAGAGTTGTGCTGCTGAAACTGTGATACCTCTTTCAGGATTCTTTGATGAATGAAAAGTTAAAAAGAAGAGCATTTCTTTAAAATAGAAGACTTTTCTAACAATATTCACTACAGTTCAATAGTTTGGGGTCAGTCAAATTTTATCCTTTCTTTTTTTGATAAGAAATTGTATTCTTTGTTAGACTTTAGAATCTTTTATTCAGGATGTGTTAAATTGATAAGAAGTGATATCAAAGATTAATATTGTTAGAAGAGATTTATATTTTGAATGAACGCTGTTCTTTTAAAAAAAAATATACATCGAAGAATCCTTAAAAAAGTATCGCAGATTCCAAAATAATATTTGGTAGCACAACTATTAATAGTTCTAATAATAAATCATCATATTTTCATGATTTCTAAAGATAATGTGACACTTGAGACTGGAGGAATGATGCTGAAAATACAGCTGCACATCACAGAAATAAATTATATTTTAAAGGATATTAAAATATAAACCATTATTTTATATATTTTATTTTGATAATTTTGAATTATTACTGAAATACAACCTTTTTTGTTTCAAACAGTTCATTGAACAGTAATAAATGAAGTACCTGAAGCTGACAATGAAGTAAATGTATAATAATTAGCAAAGATGATTAATTTAGCGCTGTAAACGCGCGTGTGAGGGGCGGAGACGCGCGTGAGGACCAAACACAGCAGAATGGTAGGAAACTTCACTCCTCTTATTATTTCTCTTTTACTATAGCGATTTATTTTTAGATACGTGATGTGAGTCTTTCATAGAGTTGTAGAGTTATTAGAGAAATAGAGTTATTTTTTACATTCTTTGGTCAAAGTTTTCAGATCGGCACTTCGGAGCCTGTTCGCGACTCGGTTGATTCAGATCGGCACTTCGGAGCATGTTCGCGACTCGGTTGATTCAGATCGGCACTTCGGAGCATGTTCGCGACTCGGTTGATTCAGATCGGCACTTCGGAGCCTGTTCGCGACTCGGTTGATTCAGATCGGAACTTCGGAGCATGTTCGCGACTCGGTTGATTCAGATCGGCACTTCGGAGCCTGTTCGCGACTCGGTTGATTCAGATCGGCACTTCGGAGCCTGTTCGCGACTCGGTTGATTCAGATCGGCACTTCGGAGCCTGTTCGCGACTCGGTTGATTCAGATCTGCACTTCGGAGCATGTTCGCGATTCGGTTGGTTCAGATCGGGACTTTGGAGAATGTTTGAGAATTTTTTTATTCAAATCTGGACATCGAACCAGGAAGTGTTTGTCAAACAGGTGATAAATGAAAATTTGGACTTGAGGCTTTTTTTTACCTGTCGATTCAGTATGTACATTTACCCACACACAAAGGTGGACATCATCAGTAGGGCTCTAAACTTTTCATCCATTGTTATTAACGACGTAGTGTCACGGATCGCAAGAGGCGAAGACTCAAGTGCAGGCAGATGGGAAGACTTTATTTATACGTCACCAAAATAAACAAAAACACAACTGAAACCAGAGGAGCGTTCAAAGTTACGAGACATAGACTGAAGTCAGATTCCCAGTGAAATGCTCTCAGACAGCAAATGCAATGAGTTTGCATCCTTTTTTTCTGAGAAGATCATCAATATCAAGAAGGCGATTAGCACATCCTCAAGTAATACAGTTAGAAATACAAAGGGTTCACACAAAACAAGGGGAATCTGCTTTTAGTTTCTATGCCGCTCGCAGTTGGAATCAGCTTCCATAAGAGATCAGATGTGCTAAAACACTAATACATTTAAATCTAGACTTTAAACTCATCTGTTTAGCTGTGCATTTATTGAATGAGCACTGTGCAATGTCCGAACTGATTGCACTATATTTTAACAGTTTTTTTTATGTAAAATAATTTTGTAACTGTTTTTAAATTCATTTTAATTAAGTACATTTTTTAATCATTATAAAAGTTTTAAAATTGCTTGTTTTATTTTTGTTATAATTTTTCTTCATGATTATTTTTACTTTTATGTAAAGCACTTTGAATTACCATTGTGTATGAAATGTGCTATATAAATAAACTTGCCTTGTCCAGTGTGTTAGTGGGCTTATATATAAACACACACATACTCATACTACCGGTCAGAGTTTGGGATCAGAATGATTTTTAATGTTTTTTTTTACAGGAATTTATTTTACTCATCAAGACAGCATTTATTTGATCAAAAATAATGGAAAACATGTAATATTGTGAAATATTATTAACATTTTTCTATTTTAATGTACATGAGGGTGTAATTTATTCATGTGATGTGCAGCTGTATTTTCAGCATCATTCCTCCAGTCTTCAGTGTCACATGATCTTCAGAAATCAGAATAATATGATGATTTATTATCAGAGTTGTGCTGCTGAAACTGTGATACCTCTTTCAGGATTCTTTGATGAATGAAAAGTTAAAAAGAAGAGCATTTATTTAAAATAGAAGACTTTTCTAACAATATTCACTACAGTTCAATAGTTTGGGGTCAGTCAAATTTTATCCTTTCTTTTTTTTATAAGAAATTGTATTCTTTGTTAGACTTTAGAATCTTTTATTCAGGATGTGTTAAATTGATAAGAAGTGATATCAAAGATTAATATTGTTAGAAGAGATTTATATTTTGAATAAACGCTGTTCTTTTAAAAAAAATTATACATCGAAGAATCCTTAAAAAAGTATCGCAGATTCCAAAATAATATTTGGTAGCACAACTATTAATAGTTCTAATAATAAATCATCATATTTTCATGATTTCTAAAGATAATGTGACACTTAAGACTGGAGGAATGATGCTGAAAATACAGCTGCACATCACAGAAATAAATTATATTTTAAAGGATATTAAAATATAAACCATTATTTTATATATTTTATTTTGATAATTTTGAATTATTACTGAAATACAACCTTTTTTTGTTTCAAACAGTTCATTGAACAATAATAAATGAAGTACCTGAAGCTGACAATGAAGTAAATGTATAATAATTAGCAAAGATGATTAATTTAGTGCTGTAAACGCGCGTGTGAGGGGCGGAGACGCGCGTGAGGACCAAACACAGCAGAATGGTAGGAAACTTCACTCCTCTTATTATTTCTCTTTTACTATAGCGATTTATTTTTAGATACGTGATGTGAGTCTTTCATAGAGTTGTAGAGTTATTAGAGAAATAGAGTTATTTTTTACATTCTTTGGTCAAAGTTTTCAGATCGGCACTTCGGAGCCTGTTCGCGACTCGGTTGATTCAGATCGGCACTTCGGAGCCTGTTCGCGACTCGGTTGATTTCAGATCGGCACTTCGGAGCCTGTTCGCGACTCGGTTGATTCAGATCGGCACTTCGGAGCCTGTTCGCGACTCGGTTGATTTCAGATCGGGACTTCGGAGCATGTTTGCGCCCTCGGTTGATTCAGATCGGCACTTCGGAGCCTGTTCGCGACTCGGTTGATTCAGATCGGCACTTCGGAGCCTGTTCGCGACTCGGTTGATTCAGATCGGCACTTCGGAGTCTGTTCGCGACTCGGTTGATTCAGATCTGCACTTCGGAGCCTGTTCGCGACTCGGTTGGTTCAGATCGGGACTTTGGAGCATGTTTGAGATTTTTTTTATTCAAATCTGGACATCGAACCAGGAAGTGTTTGTCAAACAGGTGATAAATGAAAATTTGGACTTGAAGCTTTTTTTTACCTGTCGATTCAGTATGTACATGGACCCACACACAAAGGTGGACACACTCTAGACTTAATCATCAGTAGGGCTCTAAACTTTTCATCCATTGTTATTAACGACGTAGTGTCACGGATCGCAAGAGGCGAAGACTCAAGTGCAGGCAGATGGGAAGACTTTATTTATACGTCACCAAAATAAACAAAAACACAACTGAAACCAGAGGAGCGTTCAAAGTTACGAGACATAGACTGAAGTCAGATTCCCAGTGAAATGCTCTCAGACAGCAAATGCAATGAGTTTGCATCCTTTTTTTCTGAGAAGATCATCAATATCAGGAAGGCGATTAGCACATCCTCAAGTAATACAGTTAGAAATACCAAGGGTTCACACAAAACAAGGGGAATCTGCTTTTAGTTTCTATGCCGCTCTCAGTTGGAATCAGCTTCCAGAAGAGATCAGATGTGCTATAACACTAGTACATTTAAATCTAGACTTGAAACTCATCTGTTTAGCTGTGCATTTATTGAATGAGCACTGTGCAATGTCCGAACTTATTGCACTATATTTTCACCGTTTTTTTTAATGTAAAATAATTTTGTAACTGTTTTTAAATTCATTTTAATTAAGTACATTTATATATATATATATATATATATGTCAAAAGGTTTTGAACAGTAAGTAATTTTTTATGCTTTATAATGAATTATCTTCTTTGCACCTAGCCTGCATTTATATAAAATACAGCAAAAGCAGTACTTTTACTATTTAAAATAACTGTTTTATATTGAAATATATTTTAAAATGTAATTTATTCCTGTGATTTCAAAGCTGAATTTTTTAACATCATTACTCCAGTCACATGAACCTTCAGAAATAATTAAAATATTCTGATTTGCTGCTCAAAAAACATTTATTATTATTGTGGCGGAGGGAGCAGGGCAGGTCTCGAGTCCCACGGAGGAGATGGAAGGATATAAAACAGGAGCGACGACAGTACAAGAGAGGACCAGGCCTATAGGCAGAGCAAATTACTTAATCGCTCCATCTAAAGTGCATTGTGATTGGATGTTTACACTGTCAGTACAGGAGACAAACCAATGGGCCCTTGGCTGCTCACTGTCCCTGCGTGAAAAAAAAAAAACCTTCTCAAAATGCCCGATTACCAATCCAGCCCTGATTCCAGGTCTTAAAAACGCCAAAGCACAGTGCCCTTAAGGCACAATCAATCCATTACTAAATCCTAACCCTAAATCCACACTTCAGAGCACTATTCGAGGCTTATGCCTTGTCAATATATCCACACTTGCAGTCTTGGCGACTTGAAAGCATGTGGACAACAGGAAGTAATTGCGCAATTACTGTCGCAAGTCTTATAGGGGTCATATGATGTTGTGGATGTGTTTCGTTGTGAAATTGAAAATACTTTGTTTGGCCTTCCAAAAGAGGACAAAACTAGAAATCAGTGGTTGAGTTGTATTTACAACACAGTTCCAGAACAGTTCAACCCAAATATTCAGATGTGTGCAACACATTTTAGGGAGGACTGTTTTCTGATACCTGGGAGAGTAGACTACAATGCCGGCTGCTCTGACTCACAGTCTGTAAGTTTCAAATACGTGTTTTGAGCAGTGTAAAGTAGAGCTTGTTGTTTTTCATTTCTCCAGTCACAAATGCAGACATGGTGTTATGTTTACGCGGTGCAATGCAACGCAACTCAGTATAAGTCATTATAATCCATAATTATGTCCCCACTGGATGCAACAAATGGCTCGTTTGTAATGGGTTTTATTGTTTTTGTCTTGTTGCGCCGGGACAACTATAAGGGCTGTAACATTTTTCTGTCACACGCTTGAGGCATTCGGCCAATCACAATTCACTGTATAGCTGGTCAATCAGAGCGCACCTCACTTTTCAGACTGATGAGCTTTGTAAAAAAAAACAATGTGTTTCAGAAAGGCAGGACATAGAGGACAAAAATGTACAGTATGTGGAAAATAATGTTTTTTTTTTAACCTTAAATCAAATACACAAAATAATGTTCTTTTTAGCAACATAATATGACCCCTTCAAAAGTGCTGAAGTGCAGTTCCATGAATGCACACTTAATCCACACTATGTCAAATACTGCTCTGGAGTGCTATTCAAGGCTTAGTGTATCCCATAAAGCATCATGTTCTGGAAATAGTTCACACAACTTTTTTCCAAGATCACAAAAGTTCACAGAAAGCTTTCCAATATAAGTGAAATATTAATAATTACATATTACATATAGTTTGGCAGTAAAATAAAGTTCTACACGTTTGATTGGTGCAAAGGTTATTTATTTTGTACATCATTTGCAACTGCTTTTATCACTTAATTAGATGCACCAGATATTAAATTGTCATATGTTATAGAGACTACTGAACAGACATTTAAAAGTGTATTACAGTTTAGTATAGTTTTTACAACACTATAATGTGTCCGATCAGGTAAAGAAAAGTTGTACACACTTGTGGTCTTCATCCTCACTTGAACACTTGGGCCAAATAAAGGAAATATGCCAAATAAGTAGTCAAGTGATCAAGTGCAAAGACCACAAGTGTGGGTATGTGGACAAGGCATAAGTGTATCCCATCATGCATCTTGTTCTGGAAATAAAATCGTGAGACCTTTTGCTGAGATCTCACGAGAGAATCTGTGAACAGACATTTAGAAGTTGATTTTAAAATGCAAAGTATTTAAAATAAAAATAAAGCTATGTAAACACTTACAAAAATGTTTAAGTATTTTTACAACACTGTAAGTGTGACCCATCAGGAAATAAAAAGTTTGACACACTTGTGGTCTTCATCTTGTTAGGTATTTAAGCAGGGATTGTACTGACACTAATTTAGAGCTGGAGCTCCCCACTCCATGCACTTGTCTAAAGTTAAAGTGTGTGCTTGGGATGTGAGGGTTCTATAGGTGGTTTGTGCCAAATTCGCCAGAATAGCAGAACCGTTAACATGATTGTAGAAGAAGGGGGTACGCTACAGTATGTGTGGTCTGATGACTGTAGCAAGGCATATGACCAGATTAAGCACCAGTGTAACAATATACAAACTTCATCATCACGGGAAGAAGAAGGCGGGAACCGGTGGACATTCAAATAAAGACTTTAATAATTAAATAAACACAAAACAGCATGACAGCCCCTCGCAGATGACTGCCGCACACAAACAAAAGCAAAACACAAAATAAATACCAGCCGGTCCTCTCTCATCCTTCACTGCAGTCGCTCCTCTTTTATATCCTTCCAATCTCCTCCATGGGACTCGAGACCGGTGAGTGTCGCAGGTGTCACTCATTTCCAATCACTCCTAGCTCCGTTCCCATGGCTCTCAGCCCCGCCCCACTCATCACAATTATATTAATTCATTACACACAGAGTGATATAATTCAAATTTTTATTTCTTTTAATTTTGATGAATATAACTGACAACGAAGGAAAATCCCAAATTCACAGGCTGTTCACAGAGCTCTGGGTCCAAGCACATTAATAAAGAGGCGAAAGGAAGGAATAGATGTGGTAGAAAACAAAGTATACAAGCAATAGGGATAACCGCAGCCAGGAGAGGATTGTGAAACAAAACCCTTTTAAAAATGTGGGGGAGATTCACAAAGAGTGGACTGCAGCTTCAAGAACCGCTACACACAGACGTATGCAAGACATGGGTTTCAGCTGTTCCATTCCTTGTGTCAAGCCACTCTTGAACAACAGACAGTGTCAGAAGCATCTAAACACAAAAAGGACTGGACTGCTGCTGTGTGATCCAAAGTTATGTTCTCTGATGAAAGTCAGTTTTGCATTTCCTTTGGAAATCAGGGTCCCGGAGTCTGGAGGAAAAGAGGAGAGGCACACAATCCATGTTGCTTGAGGTCGAGTGTAAAGTTTCCACAGTCAGTGATGGGTTGGGGTGCCATGTCATCTGCTGATGTTGGTCCACTTTGTTTTCTGAGGTCCAAGGTCAATGCAGCCGTATACCAAGAAGTTTTAGAGCACTCCATGCTTCCTGCTGCTGACCAACTTTATGGAGATGCAGATTTCATCTTACAACAGGACTTGGCACCTGCACACAGTGCCAAAACTACCAGTACCTGGTTTAAGGACCATGGTATCCCTGTTCTTAAATGAAGTCGATTCTCTTGCTTCTCTATCTGATGTAAATCATCAATTTAAAATAGTCATTATCCTCTAATTAATCATTTTCCAAATTTGTCTTTTAAGTGTACTGAACTTTAGACTAGTAACATATGTGATTTATCTTCATCATTTCACTTTCGAGTCATGTCATCCTCCAGTGGTCCACTGACTGAGGAGCTTCAGTGCTCTATATGTCTGGATGTGTTCACTGATCCAGTCAGCACTCCATGTGGACACAACTTCTGCAAGACCTGTCTGAATAAGTGGGACAACAGTCAGACCTGCAGCTGTCCATAGTGTAAATATACATTCAAGCAAAGACCTGATCTCAAGATTAATACCACACTCAGAGAGATCGTAGATCACTATGAACAGAAAAGTCCTGTGGATAAACCTGAAGTTCTGTGTGATTTCTGTGAGGAAAGAAAGCTGAAAGCCCTGAATCATGTCTGGTGTGTCAGAGCTCTTACTGTGAAACTCACCTGGAGCCTCATTTAAGAGTGGCAGGTTTAAAGAAACACAAACTGATGGATCCTGTGAGAAATCTGGAGGACTATATATGTCAGAAACATGAGAGACCTCTGGAGCTGTTCTGCAGAGATGATCAGACGAGTGTGTGTTCAATGTGCACTGCGACAGACCACAAGAACCACCACACTGTTCCTCTAGAGTCTAGAAGAAGAGAGTCAAGAGAAGAAGGTAGGAATTATTTACAAAACGGCTTTTAAAAGCCTAATTTGATTGATCGTATAAAATAAAAAGTGTAATTGTCAAAGATATTGTACGTTTTCAGTAAATCTATTTTCAAAAGCATGTCTGTGTTTTATTTTCTATAGACTCAACTGATGAAGGCACAGAAAGATGTGCAGCAGATGATCCAGGACAGAATTCAGAAGATTCAAGACATCAGACACTCAGCAGAAGCCAGAAAAGTGAGTTTGAAATATTTGTATTAATTTTAAACATTAGTTTGCTCTCTCCCTGTCTGTGTTTGTTCCAGACAGAATGTCAGTCTGTGTTAGTAGTGGGGAAAAGTTTTTAAAGTGATTCTTTCTACAGGATACATCCTTACACCGGAGGATGACGACAAGTGCTTTATTTTGATTCATTCAAGACAAGTCACTTATTTAGATTAATTAGCTCAATTGACTTGGGCCAGTTATTCAAAAGTAATCTGATTGGATTTTGCCCATTGGATTGGATCAGATCTTCATAATGGGATGTTCAAAATAAAAAAAGGATCCTGAATTCGGATTAGATCACAAAATCCAATCTTGGTTTTGATCTGGATTTAACCCTCAGTATGTTGTTTAAAACCTTTTAGTAAGATTGGGATTCTTTTGATCCAAGAAAAACTGGATTATTCTCATTCCAGCAGAAGGCTGGATTTCAGGAACAAAAAAGTAATACAACTTTAAAACGAATCAAAAAATACACCATTTGTAACATGTAATATATCCCCAAACAGCTGTGAATATCCAACAAAAATATATTTCATTAAAGTTTTTTTTTTTTTTAAATCACTGATTGTAAATTACATTGGTACAATCATCAGAGATGGACCAGTCAGAAGTAGTTATTTGTGTAAATGCAATGCATCACCATCACCATGTCCCATTAGGGGCTTCATAGAGCACTAGTAATCCGGATTTTTGGAAATTTGAAAAAGTGTGTATATGGATCAGGGTTATCCAATCCAATTTTGCTTTGAAAAACAAAGCTCAAAAGGAGGAGTACCTGATCCTGGATTGCAAATCATGGTATTTCCAAATCCAGATCATTCTGATCCAGATTAAACTTTTTGAACAACTGGCACCTGGTTTGTTGAATTGTAGTATGATAGTGAAATCACACTGTTGGTATGAAGTTACTTAAGTGATTCATTCAAAAATAGAGAATAGTGTTTGAAACTGGTTCATCTGAGCAAATACAGACATATTAAATGGCTATAATTTGTCTTAAATATAATTTTCTCAAATTTTTATAGCCACATCACACTGGTAATTGTACTGTTTTGTAAATATCAACATCACTGTAATTACCTGATGATATTAAAGAGATTTTACCTAGTAACTCCTAATCAAAACACATGATTTGACAAATCATTCTGTGCAAATGGACATGGTTTAATACTTTACTTGAGGGACTTTGAAGACCCCCTAAAAACACTGAAGTATAAGCAAAAGTATCACTGGTTCTTGCCTTAGAGATTTTATACTGAAGTGCTGGAGATGATGGAGGAGCAGCAGAAAGCAGCAGAGAAACAGGAGCAAGAGCTCATTAAAGATCTGAAGCAGGAGATCACTGAGCTAAAGATGAGAAACACTGAGCTAGAGCAGCTCTCACACACTGAAGATCACCTCCACCTCCTACAGGTCAGTGAACATCTCTCTGTTCAATGATAATGCAGTATATGACACCAGAACACTCCCAATGCTGAAGGATTTATCCTTTCTCCTGTTGTAGATTTCCTCATCCCTGCGCAGTCTTAAAAACACCAGGAACTGGCCTGAGATCAGTGTGAAGACTCATGAGAATCTGAAGACTCTGAGGAGAGCTCTGACTCAACTGCAGGAAACTCTAGATGAGAAACTTGCTCAAACGGGTACATCTATAAATACATCAGTCTGATATAAAAAAACATGTTGTTGTACACAGTTCTTTAAACGTAACCTTTAAGCTTTTGTATAATTTCACACATAAAACATTTAAAATATCTTGAGATGTGTTATTTTCATATGTGTCTACAGAGCTGAAGTGCATGCGGCAATATGCAGGTACAGTGTGTGCTGTCTGAACTACAGTAGATTACATTCATATACAGCTTCATACTGCACAGCGATTTGATTGAAAATGGATTCATGTGTAATGTGTGTATTGTCTGTGTAAGTTGTGATTCATATTCCACGTTTCCTCAGTGGATGTGACTCTGGATCCTGATACAGCTCATCCAATCCTCATCCTTTCCAAAGATGGAAAACAAGTGAGATGTGGAGATATTTGGCAGAAACTCCCAGACAACCGAAAGAGATATGATAATTATACAAATGTTCTAGGAACAGAGGGATTCTCAAGAAAATTTTATTTTGAGGTGCAGATGAAGGAAAAGACTAGATGGGAGTTAGGAGTGGCCAGAGAATCTGTTACCAGGAAGGGAAAGATCACACTGAATCCCAGTAATGGATACTGGACTGTGTGGCTGAAGAATGGCTATGAATATGCAGCTCTCTCTGATCCTCCCGTTTCTCTGTTTGTGAAAGTGAAGCCGCAGCGGATCGGTGTGTTTGTGGATTATGAGGAGGGTCTGGTCTCTTTTTATGATGTGGAGTCCAGCTCTCATATCTACTCTTACACTGGTCAGTCTTTCACTGACAAACTCTATCCATACTTTAGCCCAGATCTAAACACGGAAGGGAAAAACTCAAGCCCACTGATCATCACACCTGTCAGTAAATTAATTTACTCCTCTATGAAGTTTAAGATTAAATGAATGTTTTTCTTTTTACATAGAGGTTCTTAAAACACTATCAATTTGTTACTTCTCGAAGGATGGCATGGCCTTATGCCTCTGAAGTTTGTGAAACTCTTTTCTAAAAGAAGAGTTGTGTTGCTGTCATTCTCTTTCTGCTGGTCCAAAACTGTGACTTTTTTTGGAACACCAAATAAGCATTTTCGTCCCTATTGTGATGTGTATCCATGTGAAACAGCTTATATAGAAAAAGAAAAAAATGTACAGCAGGACTTGATTTTTTCCATTTTGGGAATTGGATCTTTGTTTGCTGTTGCTGTGATCTTATTTGGTGACAGGTTGCTAGAGGTCATTGACCGCCCTCAATTACAAGGGCACATGCATTAAAAAAATATGTGCAAAATATATAATTTTTTATAAATATTTACTGCAATATATTATATAAATTTTTTTCTTGCATTTTGATTTTGTGTTGATGTTAATCATGTATATCAATAACTGTGATGCTTTCGAATCTGAATATATTACGATATTCACTGTTAAGGGTAACAACTCATTACAAGTAACCCGAGTTACATCAGATACATTACAAGTAACTAGTATCGGATTACTTTTTAATTTACCAGGAAACACTTGAACCACTGAACTGTTGAGTATAGATTGAGCAAGACATTTTTAACAGTACTTCTAAACTTGAGTGGTTGGTGTGGACAAATAAACTAAAAGACTGGCCATTATGGTGAGGGAGACTAGATGCCAATACACAGCCTGGTGGCCAATCTTCACTCATTTGACATTCCATCAGTAAGAGCAGAGTGTGATGGTTTAGTTAGCAGAGCAGTTACAGAAAATATTGCAATCCACTCAACTGTTGGTGCACATCCAGTGTTACTATGACGCAAGTCTTTGTGAAGTATCGAGAGACACAGTATCCTTTTTTTTTTTTTTGTGGATCACAAAAGACGTTTTGAAATTTATACAAATATTTCTTCTTTGGTTCACTTGTATAAGCTATATACACAAGCAACTGAGATAAAGCTGATAGAAACATCAGGCTCGGTACAAAAAAAGGCACACATTAACACACATGCTGGAGTTCAGTGAGAGATTCAAAGAAAGTGACAATAACTTGGCCAACAACAATATGGATACCTGAAACATTCAACCTCTAAAGAACAGAATATTTATTGCCTTTTAAAGATCCCTGTGGACACATCTGATACTCACTGGTAAGTTTAAGAAATATAAGCAAGATTGTCCCCAACAGGCCCTGAATCCCCAAAACGTTCTTATCGATAAGTAGTTCTTAACCTATTCCTTAACCTCTCTCTTAACGTTAGGGCACGATTCCCGACACGTTTGTAGGCTAAGTATATCTTCTGTAAGTCACACTTTCGTAAGGTTGGTCTGGACCATTGGTAAGCTCTCTCTTAGTGTTGTTTGAGCTCAAGACGCTAGTCGGCGCCACTGTGCAGCAGTATTTAGAAATCAACGCAGCACAGTACAAGTATACAACTATGGTATGTTGACAATGTTGTGGCTCAACAATGATTGTATGTTATGGACATTTTAAGACTAATAGTAAAATATGTTCGCAATGGATACAGGCCTATTTATGAAGTTGACTTTATGTCGTATCAGAACTAATATGGTGGTAATTAGCCTAGGCTATTTTGTAATGTTACTGAAGCATTTAAATTGGCAATCACTTTTGATAATTAAAATCTGGCAAACAATTTGGCTCTAAATGGCTAAGATCTATAAATGGGTAAGCATGGTGGTGTCCAGTAAGTGACCAACAATGGCAGCGACCCAACGTGTCCTTGTATTGAATCAAAGACGATGCAGGCCATTGCTGGCATCCCCAGAGTCTTGGGCCTGGTGAATGGCACACTCATCCCTATCGCCAATCCATCAGTGATTGATCAGGCGTACATATCACGAAAGGGATATGCAGCCATAAACGTGCAGGTTATAGTGGACCATAGGGGTGTGATCTATGACCTGGTGGCAAGGTCCAGCAAAACTTCAATTTCCTCTGACGAGAAGCTTGGTGCCTTTTTTTTTTACATTGCTTCCCCACCATATTCTGTATCTAACTCGCTCTCTCTCTGTTTATTGTAGATAGGTTGCGTTTTATTGAAAACATTAACCAATGGCAATCAATACCGCATTAAACAGTAGTAACTGCAGCTGCTCGCCAATCAATTCTGATTGTAAAGTACCTTACCATTAATATAAAAGTGTATTACATACTTTTTTAGAAGTCGTTAAACCCATGTCAAGAAGCGGCTGAAGTCGCACAAACGGGATAAGGAGGGTGGATGATTAGAGAGGGATACCCGGTTCATCTACCCATCACAACATATCGTGTGAACATATTACTGACCATTTAATCATTTAATTTATAGTCCATATTTTACTGATAACTTAAACTATGTTAAAATAAATGTTACTGGAATAAACTAATGTCTTTGTTGTCAAAAATGTATATTATATGATCTCATTACATTGCCACCAGCCAATCGCTGCAATGGTTTTGAGCATCAATACATAACCCCTTTTAAACCAATCCATGAACATGCAGTTATCTCAGGCAGCATTTATCCTAATGAGTGGTCTGAGGCTCTATAGGCCATTGAGTGATACATAAACGAGTAAAAGTACTTTAAAACCAATCCTAATGACCCAAGGACTGGTGTGATATGCTCAGATTTTCAGGTTGTAGACAGAATCCTGGCAGCAGTTTTCTGGATGAAGGTAAGGCCCTTGAGGAGACCATTACAGTAGTCCACCCTGCTGGTGACAAAGGCATGAACAGGTTTTTCCAAGTCTTGACAGGAAACAAAACAACTATTTTTTGCAATGTTTTTGAGATGATATTATGCTGATTTAGTTACTGCTTTGTCATGACTACTGACAGTTCAATCACACCCAGATTCTTGACTTGATTTTTAGTTGTTTGACCCCTAGAGTCAACGTATGAATTTAACATGAGAACGTCATCTCAAAAAATAAATAAATAAATAAAAAAAATGCAATGACTTCAGTTTTTCATTGAATGAAAGCATGACAACTAACAATATATATATATATATAAATATATATATATATATATATATATATATATATATATATATCATAAAAAGCCGATGAAAGTTGTACCTTTCTTTAGTGAATATATTTTCTAGCTAACTTAACTAAAATTATTTTTCATTGTGTTTATTTCAAATTTGTCAAATTAATTATGAATAATGATGCCTGTACCCCTAATTGGATCAAGATTTGAATGCATGGTTTGTGTTTTCACACATGGTTTGAGTATGTATTGCTGTATTTAACACATGATGGACTTGGTGGTTACAATGATTAGTTCAGATGGTTTTAACAGAAACATTAGGAGAAATGTTCCATCTGATAAGGATTAGGACACAAGATGTAACCAAAACCCCAGAGTACATCGCGAATAGGACCCACAGTCTCTCCTGGGACAAACTAAGGCACAATTTTCATATTTCTATAAACAGGGTCAACTGCATCCAAGGAAAGAGTCATGAGAATGTTTTAAACTTACAACGACGGATTCATGTTTTTAAAAGGGGTTTAAAAAGATTGTTTCTGCTTTGTCATGTTTCTCATCCTCATATTTTTGTTTCTGGACCTCTTAAATAGAGTAAAATAGGCAATTTGTACTCTGAAAATGTATATAATTGTCATTGCATTATTTAACGAAATATCAATCTGAGCTGCATTTATTAAAATAGTTGAACAATAGGGTTGTCTAGTGTTTGTGGTTGTCAGATGCTAGTGGATGGTGTTATCGTGGACACCTGTGTAAACCTGAGGAGAGCTGGGCTCATAGATCCACAAAAAAAAAAAAAAAAAAAAAAAAACATCAAAACAGATGATACATTTTTTTTGCAGATGAGGAAAAAAATACAAAAATATGGAGTAAGAGAAATTAACTTAAGAGCAGGTACAAACACTTAATATGATATTTTGTATCTAAAACAATGTCATAAAGACATCCTGGAAAACCTTAATAACACAGAGCTCTCCCTGTAAGGATCACGGTCTCCTTCAGCCCATATTTTACACTGGATGTGTGTGGAAAATCTGAGAACAGGTGTGACATTGCTTTAGTATTGACCTGCTATCTCAGTACTTCACCCAAACTAGGTACTGTCTGTACTTCCTGCTCTTTGTGTTTCAATTCTTGCATCAATCATTTTAGGAAATTACATGTTCCATCATAATGTTTTTGGTGCTGCATGCCCTTGTTTGGGAAAGAAACATTTGTCAGTATTTTGGCATTTGGTAAAAGGGCAAAGAGTGCAGGAATAATAAATGTTTCACATGAGATTTAAAATCAAGCATAACCAAAAGCAATTATTAGAATTAACTTCACATGGAGGACTTGTCCATTACTGTAAGGAGACAGACAGTTCTTAGCAATGTTATGGTATGATATATGCAGAATTAAATGAACTTTTACATCTTTTTACATCAATTCAGTGTTAAAGTAAGGAGCTCCGTAAATTATGAGGTAAGAAAATATTAAGAATTAATTCCGACAACGCATTAATTAGTTAAATCCTTGCTTTAAGAATTAATTATTCAACCTGACTGAACCTCAAATGATATTTGAAATTTGTCATTTTGTTTCAAATTTTTTTGTGAAAGGGAATAGAACAGTAGGAGCAGTTTCACAAAAGGCATTCATGTGCAAAAATTCATCAAGCATCTGTAAAAATCATCAAAAATATTATTTTGAAAGGAACATAAATAGGGATTAATATGCAAATATTTAATGTGAGAGTTATTTAAAGCATACATTGGTGCAATAAAATAGTGCACTGTAAAATTCACTGTGTTTAACAAACAACATTTTTTGTCAATATGCATCATTAAATGATTCAATCCTTGAGCGTTGCATCTTGTCGAGCACAGGACTTCCCATATTAACAATCATTTGGGTCAGTGTGTGTATTTTGTTCAAATGCAAATCTTTTTGAGGAATGTTGCTGTTGGAGGAAATTTAAAGGCCTGAAGTTTATGCAAACACATGGGAAACTACTCAGATGTAAATTCAAAAGGCTAATGACAAAAACAACATCTCAGGAAACTAAGCCTTTGGCGTGTACTCATGCTTGGTTCAAATGATTTGAGTTTCTAATTTAAAGTTTAAAATTCTTCAGCCAGATCAAACATATCCTTCAATATAAGAGATTTCTTAAATCCAGATGTGGGAGAATGCAACAACAAAACATTAATGTACATCATACATTTCATGTTTAAATGATGTCAGATGTTTCATAAATGTATTTATATACACAAAGGTCTGTTATCATCTGTGGGTTATTTGGCATTGCAGCTTTTGCAGATAATCTTTTTTCCATTGGGGAAGAATCCTGCTCCGACCAGAGAGACAGAACATTCAGAGCACTTAAAACATGGCTGATGCCACTGACGCTCCTCAAACGAGATGTACTTCCCTTCTCCAAAACCTGAGGAAAAGATTTAGAGCTGTTATATTTTGTTGAATGGTCTCCACAATCTCTAAAACAACAAGTTTACTCACCCCCCGAGGCATCCTAGGTGTATATGACTTTCTTTTTTCGAAAGAACCCAGTAAGAGTTATATATAAAAAAAAAACTTTAATCTTTAAAGATCTATCATTACAGTCAGCAGGTGTTGCAGTGCTTCAGTCCAAAAGAAGTGTAAAAGAGCACTCTTCCATTAAAAAAAAAGGTGTTTCACAAAGGCCTCCTGTAGTAAATCGATGCATTACTCTAAGAAAAATATCCATATTTCAAACGTAATAATCACTTTAATCAAGCTTTCTCCATCAGATGTACACAGAAGCAACTCCAGGAGCATGATGTATGAAGTCTGTGCTGAGCATGTGCTGGTGAGTCTCGTGAAAACCAATGTTCATTTACAGAATCAAAATAAGCAATGTTTCCTTACTTTAGCAAAGGAAAACCAGGCTCCTCTTAGCTTGTATTGAAATCCTTTGACACTAATTAGATATTTTTTTGTTTTGATTTCTCCACTTCATTTCCATGAGTGGAACATGTGCAAAGCTGACCTCATACGTAATTCCCCCGGAACTGCTTTGTTTACAACTATGAGCGCAAACTAGATTCAATTGATTATTATGTTTTGAATATGGATGCTTATCTTATAAAAATGCATCGATTTGCTACAGGAGGCCTTTGTTCACCCCCCGGAGCAGTATGAGACACTTTTTTTTTATGGACTGTTTTTTGGACTGAAGCAATGCAACACCTGCTGAATGCAATGAAACAGCTTGAAAGATCAAAGATGATTTTCAATATAACTCTGAATGGATTCGTCTGAAAGAAGAAAGTCATATACACCTAGGATGCCTTGGGGGTGAGTAAAACACCCAATTTATATATTTTTTTTCTGAAGTCAAATAGCTTTGTTTGACTACTTTTAATTTTTTAGTTCATCTACAGTTTTTTTGTTACTATTGGAGCTTGACAGCCCCAGTCCCCATTCACTTTCATTGTGCAAAACAGCAGTGTGACCATTTTGCATATCATTTCCTTTCGTGTTCTACAGAAAATAGTCTGGTATAAAATAAGGGTAAGTAAATAAAAAATCTCTTTAATGGCAAACAAAACTTTTTCTGAACTTGCTTTGAGGTTAATATGACTTCAAGATATTAAAATGCATAAACAGTCTAGATATCTGACCCCATCTTGACTCATAGTTCACAACCCAGTGGATTTAGACTCTTGAGTTCCCAACAAACAAGCAAAACAATTTCAGACTGATTCAACATTGTGAAGGAATGAATCATCTGCTTTCAAACCCATGACCCTGTTTATGTTACAACTGTCATTTGTTTCTGACAAAGCGTTTCTGTTAGCAGCTGTAGAGACTGGTAATAAACAGCAGACTTGTTACGAGGAACACACACTGACCTGTGATGGGTTTGTCGCAGCCAGAGCATTTTTGGCCGTACAGGTTGCTGAAGCACTTCACACAATATGGATCTTCACCCTGTGCTGTGAAAGGCTGTCCGGCAAGCTGCACTTTACAAACCGTACACAGGAGACACTCTTTATGCCAGAGCTCGTCTCTATATGTAACACCACCCTGAACCAAGATCTGTAAGAGACAAGACAGACAAAAACACTTTAATTCGCTGGCATACGATTTATTGATTGGAAATGGAATAAATACCAAAATTACTCCATATAAAAATGTATATTATGATATGTGGAGTTTGGACTCTTAAATATAATGGCTCCAAAAGTGCAGTGATAGAACCATTTTTTGGAAATTTTATTAAATAGTTCTTAAAATAAACTTTTTTTTATATTGTGGAGAACATTTTAATGATCTAAAAAACATTTTTCCACTATAACGAACCTTTTAGAGGGTTTTTCATGGAATCATCAGTGCCAATGAAGAACCTTTCTTGTCAGTATTGATCTCACCTGTTTGCAGTTGGCGCAGCGTGGGGCGAATCGTCTCTCGTAACAGGGCGTGCAGTAGTACTCGCCCTTATCTGGGACGAATGACTGGGCCCCGATGGGCTGCTCACAACCACAACAAACAAAGCATTCCTCGTGCCACGCGCAGCCTCCGTACTCCAACCTCTTAGAGCCTAAGAGATCGAAATCATTACATGTAAATCTAAAAAAAAAAATGTTAAACACATTGTCTACATCGAGAAGACATATTAAGCAAAGCATTTAACTGATATGAGTTCTTCAAACATTTCTTAACATGTATTTTAGTCTTATTCTCCAGTTAAAATATTTTTACATTTCTTGAAACAAGATAAATTTGAGAAAACAAGATGAACAAGAAAAAACTATTTAAAACCAAGTAAAAGAAAACAAACAACCATGTATCTCAATTTAAAAGATACTTTTGCAAAAAAAAAAAAAAAATAATAATAATAATATGTAGTTAATTTAGAAAATTACTAAAAGATGATTCATTAATAATTTTTTTTTATATTTTAACTTTTTAATATTAATGTTCTTGTAATTTTTCAAGTCCAGTGAAGTCATGGTTATCTAAGACAAAAAAAAAAAAAAAAAAGATAATGCACCAAACAAAATGAATAGAACTTCATTGAAAAAATATAAAATAAAAGCAAAAACAGAATATTAATTAGAAGTAACACTATAAAAATACTAACATCTAGAATAGACTCAAAAATAATTTTTTTGTTCGTTTTATTTTTTAGAGCTAAACCTCATTCCATAGCTTCCTTGTGTTTTATAGTGTTGCTTAATTGCACAATCAGGGAATGTGCTTCTACCTGTCTGCAATAAATGTCCTCTGAAAAACAGCCTCACCTGTTTATTCACTACACAGGCTTTCCTTAAGAGTATTTACTGTGCTGTGGATGGCCGATCACTTCCGATAAGTAATTTGCAACTGCAAAGCTAAAGGTTACACATGATGTTATGCATGCCACACAACTATGCGTACATCTGGACTGCCCTAGATCTACACAAGCCTCCTGTGTGGGATTTTTGTTTGAGGCGTGCCTAAAATCGTAGGCTGGAAATGGCACAATGGCTTGTACTTCGATTAAAAATGCATGTGGAATCTGGAAATATATAAGCCGCAGATGCAACATACAGGTTTGGTGGGAAAACAGCTCACCTGATCTGTGTTTAATGACTGAGAATGGGCATGAAAATGACCCAGCGGGGGGCTGAGACAGCCGGTCTGTTTTGAATGAACGAGGGAGGAGAGATCTGTCATTTCGAGTTTGTAATTTTATCCGTTTATAACTTTCCCCGTCTCTTACTTCTCTCCAAAAAGCTCCAGAGAGAAGAGGCAGGCGGCGGAGTGTAATTATGGGTAACGTAACACCCGAGTGTTGGCGTCAGGCCTGCAGGCGTGTGCTTGAGGCTTTTCTCTCTCAGCTGAGCGTGTCTGTAATCACACTGTCACATCTCTACTGCCACACCCTGAGGCCCAATCAAAACTCATTAACTCAGTCTCTGCTTTAACAAGCAGAGTGAGAAACACTTCAACTTCATTTCCTATCTATCTATCTATCTATCTATCTATCTATCTATCTATCTATCTATCTATCTATCTATCTATCTATCTATCTATCTATCTATCTATCTATCTATCTATCTATCTATCTATCCGATTTTCAGAAGTCACATGCATTTATTTGATTAAAAACACAGTATAAATATTAATATAGTTTTTTATATTAATATAGTTTTAAATAACTTTTTTCTGTTATAATCAATTTTAAAATGTATTTTATTTCTGTGATGCAAAGCTGAATTTTCAGCATCATTACTTCAGTGTAAAATTATCCTTTAGAAATCATTCTTAATATACTGATTTGATGATCAGTAAACATTTTTATTATCAATGTTGAAAACTATGGAAGGGTATTTTCGCAACAGAATGATAATAATAAAAAAAATTAATCGCTGGATGGTGTTTTTTTTTTAAATCACAAAATTCTCACTTTTTTGCTTACAATCCCAAGTTCATATTTCACAAATCTTTTTTTTTTTTTTTTTTTTTTTTTTTTTACAGAATTGTTTGTTTATTTCATGCAGTTGCAAGTTTATAGACATTCTTGCAATTCTGAGTTTATATCTCACAAGTTTTTTTTCTTTGAATTGTTCTCAGAACTCACAGGTTTCCATTCTGAGAAAAAATTCCTAATTGCAAGATGTAAGCATGCCGTCATGGGAAAGAAATTCAGAATTGTGAAATAAAGAGTCATAATTACCTTTTTAAATTTTTTATTCCATGGAACAAACAAGCTTCCATAGAAAACAGGTGAGCTGCTTAATATTTTGGTCGAAACTGTGATTTAGTTTTTCCAGGATTCTTTGATTCAAAATGACACCATTTAATTAAAATAGAAATATTTTGAAACATTACAAATGTCTTTTCTGCCGCTTTTGGTCAGTTTAAATACGTAGTTGCAGAGTAAAACAATCTTACTGACTCTTATCTTTTAAATGCAAGTGTATATAAAACAGCATATGTATGTGTGTTTAGGAACTGTACCTGGCATCACTGTCTTCCCACAGGCCACACATTTAGTTGAAAACTCATTGCAGTAACAGTCGTTACACACCAGGGCGTCTTCCTGACAGGTGAACGGCTCGTCCGCCAGCGAACGGTCGCAGCGCGAGCAGCGGAAACAGTGTTCGTGATAATGCCTGTCCTCATAATACAGCTCCTGAACACAGACGGCACACCAACATATGCATGTCAGTTCAAACATAAATTCCATTTAATCATTAAAAGCATGCAATACTTGGTAATAATTGAATTTAGATTTGCCCTTGTGACTTTCAGGCTACTAGAACCTGTTAGTCCATAGAAATGTGCATTTTACTCCATTGAATCATCATCAAACTGTGGGTCAAAGATCACAGCACAGCTGAACAAAAGGTGAAATGTGTTGACGCAGCTGGTTGTGCAGGAAGTTGAAGAAAAACAGATCTTGCTATTGTCTTGTCATTTCCACTACCATAAAAAGGAATGGTTTGAGACCCTTACGCAATAAAAAGACATGCTTTACTACCATCCATTGATCCAAGCTCTCAAAGATCAGATGGCTATTAATACTGAACACAGAACAGAAGCTTCTCGTGTTTTACACACTCAAGGCCTTCCAGTAAACATGTGACACATCTCACAGTCTCTATCTACACCAGATCTGTTGATGTTGGTGACGGTTTGCTGTTTCTCACAGATGTTGAATCAAAACTGCTTTGGATCAAAATACATCATACTGTAATGTGATCAGATTCTTTGATACTGGAATTCATCCATTGTATTTACATGGTACGCCATGGTATAATATATTTGAAATATAAAATGGGTTTGACTAATACTGAACTGGATCAAAATTAATTAGACCCAAATGTGAATCAAATTGAAAGTGAATCAAATTGAATCACATATTATGGTATAGAAAATAGCTACATTTACATGGTACTCCAAATGTACAATAATGTACTGCATCGGATCAAATCAAATAAAACAGAATCAATTTCAAAAGTGATTCAAATTGAAACTGATTCAAATTAGATTCGATCGAATTCAAATCACAACAAAGATAACAGAATATCAGATTCAAAGAGGAATCGAACTGATTCAAACTGGATTACAAGCAAAAAGCAAAATAAATACAACTAAACTAAATCTCATCTAATTATATCAAATTCAAACAAAAATAAAAGCAAATCAAACTGAGATTCTTTGAGAGTTTTGCAAGCATACCAAAACTCTTTGTGAGACCCAACAGTCCTTCACATGTGATCGATTCACAGCAGTTCAAACTGTGTTAAACCTGTCATATAAGAAATGATGTCCTTTTAGCCAAATGACCCACAAATCATCACGTCTGCAGATGAATGATGAAGGAGGAGGAAGGAAAACACAGAAAATGAGCGAGCGAGTATTGGTATTTATGTAGTGTGTATTTCTCCCAGTGGATCTATAACTCAGACAGTGAGCGGCGCGCTGTGGCGTCTGCGGCCTGCTCTGTTTTCATTGGCCGTCTGCTTCACTGATCTGTCACGCGTGACCGTGACCAGCTGTGAGGATGCAAATCTATGACGAATGAGTCGCATCACCTGTAAATGGTGTAGTGAATTTATTCCTCTGTGTATAAACTCACTTAAGAACAATCATAAAATATATGAACAAAAACACTTAATAATTTAAGTGGACAGAAAGCAAGCATCCATCCATCCATCTATCTATCATAATGTAACAGTAAAAAAAACTTTTATGAGTCTCATAGATGCTGATCCCTGAACACTCACCCGTGAGTTGTGTTCGATGAGCTCTTTGCACTCCTGGCAGGTGTTTGCGTACAGACGGTCGTAACAGGGGACACAGTGGGGCACATTGTCCACAGGGATGTATTTCCTGTCATACAGAGACTCCTTACAGCTGTCACAGTCGAACGGCTCCGACATGACGCTCCGCTCCTCTCTGACTCATACAGCACAGTCAACAGATTGAGATGCACTTTAGTCCTAAAGCAAAACAAGATTTGAAAAAAGTTGTCACTGAGTAATTAACGGTGAGCTGTTCTAAAGAGAGACTTTACACATCAGAAAGAAATGCAGAGCAATTTATATAACCTGCTTTCAAAGATGAATCTGTTTGGATTTGTAATCAGTGGTAAATCTTTCGTAACAGTAGGCCTGAAGATTATATGACTGGAGTAAATGTAAATGAAATGGGCCTACTCTGTGTGGGTTCGAGAGAATGAAAGGAAGACGGAGAGCAAGCGAGTTTGCCAAAAGATACACTAGGGATCCGAGTCTAGTCTGCTATCGCTGATTAAAAGGATAAGACAGTCATCAGGATCCAGTGGGGAAACAAGAGGACGTTTTATTTGTGTGCTAAATATGTGATCATAAATGTGTGTGTCCTGGACAGAGCGTGAGAATAAACAGATTCCCACAGTGAAAACTCAACAAATCGCCTCTAATGCCTCTCTACAAACTGAAATGCCATTCACAATCCAATTTAACTTCTGTAATGTGATGCATTTCAGAGCAAAACTGGAAATTCAATGAGAAAATATATAAGTTGGGAAGAAGTCAATGCAAAGGCATGTAGCAACATGCTAAAACATGCATTGATGAACTATTCTGTTTAAGATCACAAGGGATTTTTTAAAAAGTGTTTTTGGATTTAATTAACAAATACACTAGTTAGATTTTAACCCGCAGTCAGTGATTTATTTCTTTTTCTCTCACATATTGAACATTTCAATTCATATGAATGTTTCAAAATGTTAAAATTCATAGTTGTGAAATAAGCAGAATAATGTACATTCATTCGGCCGTTATCACAAGAGAAGCTGCTTTCATTTAATTCCTTTTAACCTTTTATTTTGATTATTTTGGGGGGTCTCAATTTCTAATGAAGAGGGTTGAACACCTAAATGACCCATAAAAAACATACAGTATTAATTCAATATAACAAGTAAACGGCAAACTCCATAAAGTATGTCGTTTTTCTCTGCCTGTATCTCTTGTCCCACTCTTATTCCTGCTTTGCTCTGGCATTCTTTGTGGGAGTCGTTCTAATTGTAGAACATGCGGATCTAATAAGATGTAAAACTCCCCAGGGGTAAGAAAACATCAGAATTTCCTTTTATGAAAGTGATAACACGGTCTCCCCCTCTTTCACATCCTGTTCTCACCCACAAATGAGCGAACGGCCCTGTAAACTGGAAGTAGTTATGAATCACGCTCAAATTCCTTTAAAACCATATTGTTTTTGTCAAGAAATAATGATAGCAGTGCAGTGCAAGACACTGAGTGACTCTTGATATAAACAACAGAACATTTCTTAATGTTTGGACACACGGTCATATTCTTTTCCACATTTTACAATACTAGCTAAGGCAGAAAAACTAAAGCAAAAAATAACAAATGGAAATATGGGAAAACATTTGGCACAATGATAAATATAGAATATTAGAAATACTTCTTTGTCTAGATTCCAGCTCTGCTCACTCTGGACATCAACCAACCAACCACTGAACTCATCATTTGAATAGAAAAAAAAAAAAGAAAAAAAAAAAAAAATGCAAACTTAAAACACACAAACAAACAATAAATAAACAAATAAAATAAAGATTCACAAATCAGTTCTCTGTCTGGTCCAACTCATCCATAAAAAAATAATAAATAATTCTCACAGATACAGAAGGAGGAGAGACTAATTTGTAAGTGTTGCGGAATGTACAGTGTCTGCAGAAAGAAGAAGGGAATGTGGGAATCATTCCAAGTAGCCCAGTTCTCATATCATAGGTGACACTTTCCCACTACATTAACATACCGGAGTCTGTGTGTCTCGCTATATTAGACATGTGTCATATTTTAACAGACAGCGTCTCTCACAAAAGAGTGTCTGTGTGTCTGAGCTGAGCCATAGTATTACCTGGTACAATAAAAACCTGGAAAATGTAACAGACCTCTACTTTTCCTTAAATATGATTCATTAAATATGAACCGGTTGCAACCAGTCAAAGAGTGAATAGTAAAAATAAAATAATTAAAATCCGCAGGCTGGTATGCATTAACAAAAAAATCCGATTTGAACTGAATTTCAAACCAAACCACCCATACTAACATTCAATCAACAAAAACTTGTTTTTAATCACATTTCAATCCAACTCTTTTTCTTTTTAACTACCTTATCCACTAAAGATCAAACCTGATTTCATAACTTTCTCCATTACCTAAGCCTGCCATCTAAAGCTGAACCACGGTGAAAAAACTAATCAAATAAATTCCACAGCGTTCCCACGTGATTAAACCTGCCTCCACAAGGTGCAGATTAACGACTTTGCGTAACAGTAATATTTTCCGATCCACATGCACACACTTTATCAACAAGATGATCTTAGATTCATGATGCGGCCCATTCAAAACAGTACAGACTTCCAAAGACCCCTGCAATGGCAAATCCAGGAAAGGCGTCTCTGTTCTGGTTCCACCTCATATATTTCCTAAGCCGCAGCTCGCCAAAGAAACACGCTGCTAAATGGTCTGTAAAACCGAACATTAGAGCAACAAAAACTTTCTTTGAATGTGGTTTCCACAGGTATTCAGTGTACCGGAGTCCAACTTATTCAGTGCAGCATGTGTTTTGAGAAGAAAATATAATAAATCCTTAATTTTACACAAAATCACTCACACTTATTCAAGCACATAGAACATGTTGTTCAGCAACTGCAAAGGTTTCCAACTAGTGTGTGAGAAATTAACCAGCGGGTAAAGTGTATCTGTGTGCGCTCTGGTAAATATTTGTTTCCTGGGGTCTATCTGCCAAATAAGTTATTGCTATTGAACACCTGCGGGCCAAATGTCAATGGTATTAAAGCTTTGTTTCATTTCATTTTGAAGTCATTCTAAACGAATCCATCCACACATTAAATGTGTTGTTTGTGGCTTTTAAATTTAGCCCAGATTTAGAGTATACCACAAAATTGCTTAATATCCACTTGCGTGTAAACTTGTAGTTAAACTTAGCATTCCCCATATTTCTGACAGATGTTCAGTCTGTCAGTTTGTAGGTTTGGGAATAAAAGGAGTGCTTCGCTTAACAGCAGGAAAAGTGAGAATGGCAAAACTAAGAATTCTATGTAATTAAGCAAACTATAAAGATTATTATTTTTTTTATTTCTTAATAAAATATGTAAAAATACCACAGTTTAAGAGTTAGTATAGCTATTGATTCCTGTATTTCTGACAATTTTCATTGCTGAAAACGTCAGACTGGGATTTTGAGAAAGATTTGGAATGAATAACAAAAAAATGAGACAAGCAAAACAAAGAATTCTGGGAAATGAAGCACACTGTAATTAAAGCAAAACTTGCGCAGGATAAAGTGTAAATTCCAGTCTCGAGAGCCAACTTCTACTTTTTAGCAGTTTTGCATACTGTTTAATTTCACTTTAAATTGTTTTCAGGCACCCAATATGCTTTTGTCATGTAAATGAAAGGCCGAATGCATAATTTCCCCCCTTTTTAGTTGAAAGGTTGCTTGTTTTTCAGTTGTTGGTCACTTTGGATTAATGTGAATGTCTTCTGAATAAATTTAAATGAAAAACAAAGTGTTTCTATCTAAAACTATTAAAAACTGTTGAATAATATAAAAATATTATATATTATTAAAATATAATTATAAAAATAAATAAATAATACAATAAATAAATAAATAAATAAATTTATAAACTTAAAAAATATTAATTTATATGAACCTAAAAAAAAAAAAAACAGAACACATCATGAAGTTTAAGTCAATTTAAGTTAATATATTTAATAAAAATATTTAAGTAGACAAATTCAACAACAACAAAAAAAAAAGTCATATAAATAGTTGCCTTGATTTTCTAAAAGCTGTCTGGAAAAACTAATTTGTTATAACAGAGTGTGTGTGTCTGTGAGTCTAGTGCTCTTCTCTGGCATGTCTCCAGCTATTGTCTCCGTGCCCTGCACCACCCTGTGGGAATGCCACTGTGGTCAGGGCCACGGTCGGGAAGAATCTGGTGGTTTCAAAAAGGGCAAACAAAGGCATTTTTCTGCCTAAAAATGGCACATTCCACTCTCCGGGCAGAGAAAACCCAGATGGGAGTTCTTAGAAGACCAACATTTCTCCCAGTTACTCATGGAGAAAGACAAGCCAGTTTTTGGGTCAACCGAAAACATTATGTGGTCACAGCCCCCCACCTCCATTTACACCCATCCTTGCAGGATAAGAGTGGAAACTATTCCTTTTGGTGCCAAACTCACTGCACGCCTGGAAGTCACTGGTGACATCATACACTTAGATGGCGGAAAAACCGAGGCGTGCGAGTGCGCACACCGCAGTTGACTTGCGGATACAGAATGAATGCCGATGTTAACCTTAATTACTCTTTTACAAGGCATATTTACCCTGCTCCATAAACAAGCATCATGTTTACCTTACTGGCGCCTTCACCATAATGCCATGTTCCATCTATGTCTGCCATTACAATGAAACCAAATAAGGCGGTTCTTTAAAAAGGCGGCAAAGTTAGTGTTGCAGGATGTAGCAGTACAAAAATAAGCTCAAATACAAATTCTATGCAAATGTTGTTTGCAAGCATGTGGTCCCATCGTAATACTTAATGAGTTACTGTGGTGGTGATGACCTACTCTGGACTCCTAACCTTCAAATGACTGTGCCATTAAAAAAATAATTCCCCCTTGTATATCAAAGTATTCCCAATGGAAGACTTTTATGCATATTTGATTATGCACCCAATAAGAAAATATAGAAAGTTATAAGAATTTTAAAAAGTGTGGTTTTAGGCTTAATTCTTAAAATATGTTTATGTCTGTTAAATTAAATATCACCTTAAAATAATTTAATTATTTAACAATTTAAACAATTAAACAATTTTGGTTCCCATTGACATCCATTATATTTTTGGGAACCAAAACTGTTTGGTTACCAACATTCTTCAAAATATCTTCTTCCAAGACTTGGTTTTTACTGCAGAACATAAAAGAAGATATTCTGAAGAAAGCTGGTAACCATACAGTTTTGGTTCCCATTGGCTTACATTGTATTTTGGTCCATATAATGGAAGTCATTTGGGAACTAAAGGTGTTTGGTTTCCAGAATTCTTCAAAATACCTTTTTTGTGTGTGTTCTGCTGTAGAAAGTAAGTCTTAGAAGAAGATATTTTGAAGAATGTTGGATGACCAAACACTGACTTTCAATTGGACAAATAATTACAATGGAAGTCAATGGGAATCCAAACTGTTTGGTTACCAGTATTCTTCCAAATATCTTCCATTACGTTTTGCAGAAGAAAGTTAAATGGTACAGATTTGGAATGATATGGGGGTGAGTAAATGATATGAGAATTTTCATTTTGGGTGGACTATGCATTCAAATAACCTAAAAACAGAAAGATTAGGTTTGTTGTAGTTTATACTTTGAGACTAATAAATCAGTTCCTGGATAGTTCTTGTAGCATTCATCTGCAAGACAGCGCAACTTATTTATTAACACCCAGAGGAGAGACAGCAAAATAATTTCCAGAAGGTTTTAAACATCATTAATCAATGCTGATCCAGTGGTTGAAGTTACGGTAAGGTCTATAAATCCTGCTCGTAGTGGAAAGTGTTCTTCATCATTTCGACAACTGTGGCTCCATGAATCTTACTCAGAAACAGTGAGTGTCCACAAAACTGCAAGCCCTTAAATGTATGTGCACCAGCAATGAGCACCACAATTCCCTTCAGGTCAACTACAGTTTCAGAGCAGTCACTATTTTGGTGGATTAATTCTCAAAGACCAATGTTTTCAAACACTAAAGCTGATTAAGTGATCTGATCCTCACTCTTAGTTCTTTGAAGAGAAGATCATGGTCCGCAGTCGTGCAAAACAAGTTATATTTACATAGAAGTATTCATTTAAGACATGTTACTTGTAAAAAGGTACTGTGGCAGTACATTGATGATCAGAGTAAGCGTAGTGGACTTTTTTTTCTTTTTTTCACATTGTTTTAAAGCAACTTTATCATTTCTAATTGTCCACATTTAGCAGTGTAGAGCTGGTTGATTTAGGATAAAATGTACACTGTACTTTAATTTGGTAATCATTTAATAAGGTGTATTTAAATATGACTGGTATCACCACAGTGCTGTTTGTAAGTACTGGAGAGGAAATCTGGGAATGAGAAAAGACTCTAGGGACATAGAAGTGTGGACAAACTCCATCTTAATACTGGTGAAAATTGAGAGAGATATGGTGTGTGTGTGTGTGTGTGTCTGTGAGAACTGCCTGTATTCCTGATAAAAATAACTCCCTTTTCATGCTGCCTTTGTCGCCGAGCCCCTGGGGTGCCATACATGCACGACACACACACACACACACACACACACACAGTCCAGTAAAACTGTCATTGTTTTATAGAGAATGTAAACTGTACTACTTTGAGCTTATTACAAAGTAATTACTGTAGCGGAAATGAACAGCGTGAAATCAGTGCTGTTTTAACAAGTTTTTCAAACCAGAGGTTATATATATATAGAAATTAACGTCTAGTGAAAAACTTCAGTTGTAGTGAAAACATACATTTTAGTAAAAAAAAAAAAAAATTCACAAAAAAATAAAATATACAAAATGAAAAAAAGTACTTAAATGATTGAGAAATAAAATTACCATTTAAATAAATACATTGACCTCGATCATCAGTAAATACATCAAATACACCAAACACATCTCAGGCTTTCCACTGAAACTAATACATCAGGAAACGACAACAAGAGTTCCCTATAGAAGTTATTAGAAGACATGTTATTATTTAGCTTGTAAAAGTGAAGAATTCTGCTCTTTTTCTATACTACAGTAAGTAGTTGAGGTCTTACCGTGGTGTTGAAGAGTCCAGCTGATCTGGCCCTGTGCACAGTGTGTAAAGTCTGTCTGTGGTGTTACTGCAGTTTTTCCCATGAAGCACGTCACACGGAGCTGATCCTCCCACTGAGCGAGACATTTGCACTCGCAGCCCGCCCACATCTGACACACCAAACATCCAGACCTTCAGCTGCTCTGAGCCGATTCCTCAGCCAATGTCCAACATGTGAATTTAATGGAAAAACCCCCACACAGTCTTAAAGCAACACTTAGACAGATAGATACAACATTTGACAGGATTCCTGCAGGTTTCATCAAGGTAAATTTAAGACCAGGTAAGATATCTTAGGAATAAATTGAATGGAAAAATATGTTAATATGATATCTAATTGTAAATGTCTTGTATTAATAACAATTCATAGTATGCACAGATCCCCATTACTTTAACTCAAAAGCCTTTATCTAAGAATATCTAGATATGCGTATTGAGGGAAAAAAATAATAAAAGACTTGACTTTTTTTTTTTTTTGCAGTGCATGAAAAATGTTATGCCATAACTGTATGAAATTAAGATTATTTTTGCTCTGATTTAAGACATTTAAGGCCCAAAAGTCACCTGCACCCTCATATGGTTTAACAAATGTTTATTTTTAACATATTATACATTTATTTGAAAAAAAAAAGTTATAAAAAACACAATTCTAGCTCTAAATTCTGATTAGATCATCTATATACTGTCCTTTTTCTTCAAAATTATATTTAGTTTAGTTCCACCTGCTTGCGTGCTTCATTTTGCTGAAGCACACAATCTTTATACTGACAAACAGCTACATCTAGAGGTGAAACAAGAGCCACACACACACACACACACACACAAACACAGCAAAGAGACAAGGGCTCGAATGAATATAGCTTTAATTTATCAGCGTGCTCTGAGACAAAATATACCATAAGTAAACAATTCTTATTTTCTTGATATCTTACAAGTAATAATCTTTATAGTTGAATCACAAAAATTAATATCTTATTTGTTTACACTTTATTAGAAAAAAGAAACACACACACACACACACACACAACAATCATCAACAATTATCAGTGATTCTCTTGTTCACACACACTTATACAGACACACACTAGCCCTCATTATATCCATTCAAGAAAGGGGAATTTTTGCGAATGAATAAAATAATGAATCATGTAATAAAAAAAAGGAAAGAGGGTTATTTTGGACCCTGGGACTTCACATATGAAAACGTAATACTTGTTCAACAATCTCGAGTGTCGTGTTCTCAGCATATCAGGATTTTTCAAGAAGCATTTTATGGCAAAATACACGCTTACTGTTAGACTGGGTTGATGCTTATTCCCAGATCCATTTCAACGAATATGAAAACGAGGGATAATTCGGCAGAAAATAAAACATTCCAGAAGGGAAAAAATAGTCTCCTTATATGATTCTTCTCACTGTAAGGCTGTCCACAGAGACATGATGAAGTTCACAAATGTCTTTAGCATTTTCTCCCTTTATGTTTCCCTTTTTTAGGTCAGGAGTAAATAACAGCAGCAGCCAACACTATCACAGCACAGGCCAACATTAACAGCTGGAATTTTAAAGATGCTTTGGCCAGGGAATTTTACAACAGAAGGGAGTGAAGATCTGTTTCATGGGTGAACCTAACACGTCCAGGTCATATTTCACCCCAAAATCAAAAGAAAGAAATAGGAAATATATTGCTTAAAGAAAATTAAGGCTATTTTTAATTTAAAATGTTACATTGTGAAAATATATATATTATATATACACACACACCCCACCCAAATTCTTATTACTGTAATGTGTAAAAAAAAAAAAAAAAAAAAAATTATATATATATATATATATATATATATATATATATATATATATATATATATATATATATATATTATAAATATATATATATATATATAATTTTGATTGGTAAAGTATAAACATTTATACTGATTTAAATAGTTTTTTATTTTTTTTTTACTGTAATACAATTAAAATAATGCTTTAAAGTAATGACAGTCTAGAAAATTTGTGAATAATGTGAATTACAAAAAAAATTTAATTAAATAAAAGTAACATTTTCTTACCTATTATAGCAATAAGAATTTGGGTAAAATGTTTATTATCACAATGTAAACATATTTAAAGCTCCTAAAAATAGGCATACTTGAACCTTTTTCATTTTTCCATTTTGATTAGTTTGTGAAATGTTTATTGAAAGTTTTTATTTTTCTTGTCTACAATTTACCCTCAAAACTTCTGAAAGGTGGAATGTGTCTCAAACATTAGTGAGCACCCTACCTAGACAGCACTTTTGGCCACCATAAACGCATAATGAGTTTTGAGACTGTATTTACTATTTAATCATTTTACTGTGCCTCATTCTGTTGGCTAAAGTTTTCCCATTTCCCCCATTATAACAGCTGATGCTGCAGTGGCACACAATCTCTCTCTCTCTCTCTCTCTCTCTCTCTCACACACACACACACACACACACATCAAAATATCATAAAAAAGCAGCAATGTAGTCTGTCCTGTATGAGTGTCCTGTTGTGTCTCTCAGGTCCAGGAACAGCAGTTTTAAGTAGAGAAACGCTCCAGTAATCTCACATGTACATTAGCGCACGTTCAGCACACTAGTGTGAAGGCCCTGTGTTCTTAGAGGTCTGTGTGTCCTGGGTTAAACCATGCTCCTGGGTGTACCGTTCAGTGCTGCAGATTTGAGTCGGGCCAGGCCATTACCGCTGCTGCTGGGGGGGCTGGACTGCACCGCCGCTCCTGTCCTCTGGGTGGAGCTGCTCACCTCAAATACCTCGTGGATGGCCTTTCGAAAGCAGTGGAAGTTGTAGTCTATCAAACCTGTGGAATATAGTGATATGAGCCATCTGCGAAATTGCAAACGAGACATCTTTAAGTAAGAAACACTGCGGTGCATTTATCATTTTGTTGGTTAGAGCAGTCTGAAATATCGCTCAGAATTGCGTGATTATAAACTCGCAACTGCGAGTTTCAAAGTTATAATTGTGAGATATAAACTTAAAATTCAGACTTTTTTCGCAATTGCGAGTTATAAAGTCATAATTGTGAGATATAACCCCCCCACCCCCCTCAAAATGGGACTTTAACTAGCAATTGTGAGTTTATAATCACGCAATTCTGCCTTTATAACTCTCAACTGCGAGTTTATATCTCACAGTTCAGAAAGAAAAAAAACTCTGAATTGCTAGTTATCATCTCACAATTGTAACATTATATCTCACAATTCTGACTTAATAATATATATAGCGTGAGACCATCCAATGGAACAACCAAAATTTTCGGAACATGAATTATGATACTTTTAATAACATCTGAGAGCTCTCTGACCCTCTGTAGACAGCAATGCAACAGCAATGTGCCCGGGTCCGGAAACGTAGCAAGGACACCGGTAAAATAGTCCATATGACATCAGTAGTTCAACCATGAACGTAAACAACCCATAAACAAATAACCCTTTAATTATGGCATCTGTGGTTCAGTGAAGAACTTAAAAATCCATGGAACGTTTCCATTACACAAAAGTTTCTTCATAGATTTTTGAAATCAGGGGTTCTTTGGAGGGTTTCTTTGGAGAGCCAAAAATGGTTCTATGTGGTACCTTCACACGAGTCAACAAAATCTGCTGATATTCTATAGCGAATGATCATGCCAAACGTCTGTACCTTTTCTCTCAAAGCTCTCTTCTCTCAGGATGCAGACCAGAGCCAGGAACTTGGTGACCTCCTTCAAGTAAAGCACTGTGGTGTTGTTCAGCTTTATGATGGCCAGAGACTCTTTATCATACGCGTTACCGTTGCTGTCGTCTTTTAGCCTAAAAACATTCAATAAATGGGTTAAAAATTGCTAGAATCATTTTTTTTTCTTTTAAAACTAGTATACATTACTGTTCAAATGTTTGGGGCCGATAAGAATTTTTAAAGAAAGTAACACTTTTATTGAGCAAGAACATATTAAACTGATTAAACTTCCCAACCCCAAACTTTTGAATGCCAGTGAATTTATAGAGCACTGCATCCCAGTTTCTCACCCGTAAATACACGAGACGTCAATGACGACATCGATCATATCACAGCAGAGCTCGTATGACTGCATGTCCACCGGAGAGCTGTCCGTGGCGATGTAGATCTTACTGACCACATCGAACAGGAACGCTTTCTCAATCCCCGAATTCTAAAAAAGGGAACGATATATTGACAAATATGCACTGTGCATATTTTTACCTCGGTTTGCAATTTAGAATTGGAAAGAGACATTCTTTTATTTAAAGAGGAAACTAAAGAGGAGGATATGCAGCTGTGTACATACAGAAATGAATATGTTGAGGAGGTTTTCCAGAGTGGGCAGCTGAGGGATGAGCTTCTGGACCACCTTACTGAAGGCCTCAAATATGGAGTGATCATAGATGCTGGTGAGATAGAAACTGAAAACATATAAAGAGAAATATTGCTCACATAATTCATACATTAAATATTATGGCTTATTATCATCCAGTAATGCCAGAAAATGATCTCCAACGATGGAGGAATTCAAGCAATTTGCTTAATATTTAAAACAGGAAACATTATATGCAAGTAATCGAATTTTAAAAACACATTGAAGTTTTAAAGTGTGACATTTTTTTTATCATTCTCAAACACTTTACATGCTGGAACTTGCTGAAATATCATTGTAGCCCTGCTGAAAGCAAAACATAATCCTACCAAACGCTCTCTGTTATTAGACAGTAGATTCGTGGCAAATTGATCTGGCTTTAGGATCAGTAGTATGAACTAACCTGAGGTGAAGCTTTTCCAGACTGGCGTCAGCTAGATCATCATTAGCCCTCTGATGAATATCTCTCTGCGTCTCTATCTTATGATCGTCTGATAAACCGTCCACCTTGTGTATAAACACCTCGAAATTGATCTCTGGGTTCACCCTGAATGCCCTCGACACCGTCAGATGTAGCCGGCCTAATGCTTCTACATAGTCATCCTACAGAGAGAGAGAGACATCCAAACACAATGGTAAGAGTGCTGCAAAGTCTCTGCCAGGCACGGAGCCAATTCCCATACCGTAAAAGCAAAAATGAAAGTATGCATTTTAAACATCAAGCACTCTCAATCACAATCACTCTTATATTTCACTTGCATCAGCTCACCTGAGCATCGATGACGAAAATCAACGCTCCGGTGCCCCTGAAAATCATCTCGTAATCGAATGTAGGGTCGAAAAAGTCCACCTGCCCCGGAAAGTCCCATATGTGAAAGTTTACGAAGGAACTGGCCGAGATATCATCCTTGTAGATCTTGTTGGTGCTCTCCAGGAAGAGCGTCTCGTTTGGGGACATCTTATGAAACACCACCTGAGATCCACAACATTAAACCAGAATATTAAGCCTTGTGTTTATTTAACCAAAAAATAAACACAAGGCTAGTTACATCTTAAAGACAACAATATTACTTCGTCCGCAAGTATCCAACAGAAAATGAGTTCTAGAGGATGATGATCCCCACGCAACCCCCTCAATTCAAACCCTGGTGTTGCTTAATAACAGGAAATGTTCTTTTGCAGTTATAGTATGCATTTCACTTGGTTATGTTAGCAGAATCAGTAGATGTTCCATTTTGATAAAATATGAAGAAAATATTTTTTTTCTTTTATGCAATAACATGCATACACTGATGAAACACGCACAAAATGATCACTATTTGCTGATCACTGTTTGCTAATTTTTTTTATTTTTTATTTATTCAATAGGAATTTAACTTTATGTTGACTTGGTAATAGTGTGGTAACATTACGTCTAAATATACCATGGTAATGTTACCGAAATTCATATACAATAATATTTTCCATGATATAATTCCAATAATAGAATGCCATTACACGTCCAGTTTATTGGTACAATGGCACGGTGGTAATATAATGTGTTTGATCATGTACCATGGTATTTTGGGAAGAATCACGGTATAACTTACGTAAAAACAACACACTACCATCCCATTACAGTATGTTATTGCAAGAAACGGTGCACCTATGTACTTCATAGAACAGCGTGATATTACATCGGTAGTGTCCAAATCCAAGGCTTTAACGTTACCATGGTACTTTAATTGTTAATGCAGTAACGTTACTGTGTCCCAGTGGGATCTGACCTTCTGGATGGAGGATTTCCCACTGCGCCTCAGTCCCATCAGCAGGATCCTAGGTTTATTGTCTGCAGACGGAGAGTTTTCCAGGTTTTCTTGCATCATATCCATGTTTTCCACGCCGTAGCCGAAATCTTTCGGGAAAGAGTCCACCAGGCTTCCGGCTAGCTGCTCCTCGTACTCGATCGACATTATGACCCCGTTTTTAAAGCTTTGAATCCCTCTGATCTGTCTGTGTGGACTCTGTAGGCTCTGTTTGAGTGATTGAGGTGGGATCGGTGTGGATTACAGGTTTAGCATGAATATAGATACGGAGGTTTCATAGTGGGAAGCGGTTAGCTTTCTGCACGAACACAAACAAACGGGAAGCTGATCATATGACAGGCGCAGAGGAGGACGCCTGCAGGCGAGCGGAGAGGTCTGCGGTGTGAGGGAGGCCTCTGAGTGGAGCGGGCTCTGAGATGATCAACCTCTCGCTTACAGTCTGGAAACATTTTCTGCATATATTTTATGTATAAAAGAAGATGAAATATTCTATTTAACTTTTTGGATTTTTTTTTTTATTTAATCCCGCCAATTATTCTTTTACACTAAAATATACCTTTGTTAATTTAATTTACAAACCGAAAACGTAAAAATAAAATTAGTATAAATTTATATACAATATAATATAATATATTTAATTACATAAAAATGTTAAATTCATAAAAATATTTTTATTTTTATTATATTATTTTAATATACTAGAATTAGAAAATGAATTATGCGGTAGAAATGTTTTCTTTTTGTTGCAAACATTAAACATACAATTAAATTATTATATTATATTATATTATATTAATATTAAGTGTTGTCACGATTAATCGCGTCCAAAATAAAAGTATTTGTTTACATATTATGTGTTTATTGTGTATATTTATTGTTTATATAAGTACAAACACGCGCATGTATATATTTAAGAAAAAATTATATATATTATATACATTTATATATGATATAAAATATAAGAATATGACTGTATAAATGTATATAAATGTAAATATTTTCAAAATATATACCATATGTGTGTATTTATATATGCACATAATACATATACACAATACACATACATATATTATGTAAACAAATAATTAATCGTGATGAATCATTTGACAGCACTTCTATTCTATTCTATTCTATTCTATTCTATTCTATTCTATTCTATTCTATTCTATTCTATTCTATTCTATTATTACACAGTGTATGTCGGAGCTCATCCAACAGGGGGCGCTTATAAACACATGAATGAGTCACACGCTTCTTTCTCATTGAAAGACTGCAGCAGAAGCAGCAGCATCAGTGTAGCCAGGAAGAGCGTCTGTAAGTGTGAAAACAACCTTTTGCGCACACATATTTTAAAAGCATATGATTTTTCTGCCAGTGTTATATTGGAATAAATGCTGCTCTTTCTGTGTTGTGAGTTTCATAACGTGTGTTAATACGCTGTTGACACGTTGATATCAGCTGATAAATGTGGAGATGTTTCATTCAAACGCACGTTTGAAATCTGACCAGAATAAACTCAAATGCTATACAAATATGCCATTTTGAATGAACAAACAATGAAGATTGTTTCATGAAAAATGATTCATTTAATAAGGAGCACCTTTAAGATTTTGTTTAAGGCTGTAACATTGGACTCTGTTATATTTTTAATGCTGCATTTCAAAATGCATAATTTTTTTCAATTTTTGGTTACGAATATGTAAAATATTACACATTTTGGGATTTTATTTTACTTATTTACTTGTACTTTAGTTGATTTTAATTGAAGTTAATTCAGTAGTCATTTTATGTTAGTACTTTTTATGTATTTAATTGCTGGCAAACAGAACACTACATCACTGTTTTCAACGTTGACATTTTACAATATATCCAATTACAAACCAGTTTTTTAAAATTTGAATAATATTAAAATGTTGCTGTTTTATAGCATTTTGTGAGCAAATAAATGCAGCCTTTGTCAGCTTTGTTAGACTGATGAGACTTTTATCAAAAACATAAAAAAAAAAAAATCATTATTATAAACTTTTGGCTCCCTGTGTCTTTGTGTGTGTATTAAAAATATAATAATTACTTTTATTTATTTAAATCTTTATTTAATATGAATTTCGGTATTGCCTGTTGTTTAAAAAAATCATTTACTTTACATCAGACTTGCAACATTTTGAAATGTACAGTAGAATAGATGGATAACTCTATTTAATAAAACAGTATTGTTTTGCTTCTCTAGAGTCACTGTATACAGACATGAGTCTCCCAGACTACATGCAGTGTGCTGAGGACCATCAGACGCTCATGGTGGTGGTCCAGCCCATGGGCATTGTCCCAGAGGACCAGTTCTTCCTCATCTACAAACGCATCGCCAGCGTAAGCCAGCGTAAGCCAGGTCAACATACCACCACCATTACCCCCCTGAGATCAACGAGTGGGGCGAAGTGGTGGGTCTCATCTCAGTGACCAGCTGCACCACGGCCAAAGAGTGGCCTCAGACGTCCGACCACTTACACGGGCAGAAGGAGGTGTTCGGCTGGTGTTCGGGTTGCAGGGGGAGGTGGTCCAACAGCAGCGGACAGATGTGGCCTTCTACCCCAGCTACGACGACGGTCCTGATGTGGAGAAGCGGGTGGAGGATTTCGTGCAGTCTATATTTATTGTCCTGGAGTCTAAAAGGTTGGACAGAGCAACCGATAAATCTGCCGATAAGATACAAATGGTGTTTTCCATTTGAGAAGAAGGACTTTGTGGGCTTGGACACAGACAGCAGGTGAGTTTGGGCTCTGAGAATATATGTTCATCTTTATTGGAAGCCAGATTAATCAGTTAATGGAAAACCCATTACCTATATATCTGTATCTAGAAAAGAGCGGCTAATGAAACTTCAAAGAATATCTTGCTAAGGCAAGCACGATCAATCGGGATGCATGATATAGAAGTACTATATCGATTATCAGCTGATATTAACTATATTTTTTACATGTATTGTTTGATATTTGGATATTTTAGCCAGCTATTTACTTGTATGTGTTATTTTTTACTGTATTTTTTTTCATTTTTTTTTTTATTACCTTTACTAGCTGCGAATACTAACTTAAATTTTATTCTTGAAAAACCCTATTGGGTCATTCCGTGTTAACTAAACCAGAGGTTCATACAGTATTTTTGACCCACATTTGGTTTTTGACCACTCAAAATATGTGCATTTTAACAGTTTACTCCTGAAGCCATATTAACACTCCAATATCTCTGGAACCGAACTATATAGGGCCTTTAAAAATGAAGATACCAAAAGCAAACTTCGTTAAGATCCTATATCTGAAAGAGCATTAAGATATCTTTTATACTCCTTGAGTTACAGGCATGCAGACTTTGGAGTAAAAACTTGAAAAGTGCTCTTTCCGCACTTTTGAATGATTACCATTGGCACATAAAGCAACAAAGATAGCTCAAGTCAACAGATTTTACTAACAGACCCTCCAAACTCTGTGTAAAAATAACATTTTGATGCTGCCATCTTCTTAAGTTATTTTAAACCTCCTGTAATTTGGCTCCGAATCTCAGGTGGAAAGTGCCATTTTGACCCCCCTCTACAAAATAGAGGATTACTTAGTAAATATTCTTCCATGACATTTAATATTTGGGTTATCATAACCATAAATGTTTATCTTTCTTCGGGAATAATATAAGCAAAATCAAAAACTTGAGTCAAGGAAATTTCTGAATTTTGGCTGATTTGACACGGAATGACCCTAATTTTATTGCCACTATTAAATGTAATCAAATTTTTTTCTAAGTGGATTTCCAAACTTTTTGTCAACCAAAACCTAAAATATTTACTTGAAGTTTCAATTGAGATTTTATATATATAATCGAGCACACTGTATTTCTTATTTACTCTCGCTGTCTGTTTTAACTGCAGAAATGCATGGAGGTTATTCAGTAATTCATGAGTGATTGATTGCTCACAAAGTTTTATGCTCATCTCATCTATGATCGTAGCAAGAAGTTGAATATGACATATGAGTTTAGTTGTGAAGTTCTTGATCGGAAGTTAAATATATAAATATAAACACATATATACATAAATGCATATAGTACTATATAATCGATAATTGATTATTTATTAAAATAATAATCTTATTTTATATATATATATATATATATATATATATATATATATATATATATATATATATATATATATAATATTATTACTTTTATACACAAGTAAATACATTTTATTTTTTTTCTGTTTCTCTCTCTCTTTCCCACCATATATACAATTATTTTATATAAATACTATTATTGTAACAATTGCTGATTTTTTTTTTTACAATTTATTTTACTTATTTCATTTTACTTATTTGCTGCATATTTGATGTTATCATCAATATTGTATATCTTTCTTCCCCTTCAATAAAATATTGAAACACTTTTGTTTTTATCAAAAAACAAACAAATATATGTGTTTTACAAATATACATACATATATATATATATATGTATGTATATTTGTAAAACACATATATTTGTTTGTTTTTTGATAAAAACAAAAGTGTTTCAATATTTTATTGAAGGGGAAGAAAGATATACAATATTGATGATAACATCAAATATGCAGCAAATAAGTAAAATGAAATAAGTAAAATAAATTGTAAAAAAAAAAATCAGCAATGACATATAAACAAAACATTTATATATATATATATATATATAAATGTTTTGTTTTTATACAAAAACAAAACGAAACAATACAAAAACAAGCCCTTATTTTGAAGTCTTTCAATATTGGCTTAATAATTAGACTATTGCTGATAATATAAAGTATTTATATTTTTACTGATACATCCTTTCTAGGTAAAAGTGTAAACTTATACAATTTAAGATTAATAATATTCTCCTGTTTCTCTCATGTCTGGTTCTCACTTGAATAACACTTGATCTTGCACACAGATTATAGGGGTCATTCCATCCATTTTAACATCCTTGTCGGGTGACACAGTACATAGAGTTTTACCTCCTCATGTTTATAAAATATGAAAAAAAAGCTTCCAGCTTCCCTCTCTCTGTCTGTAATCCTGGGCTTAGACAGAAAGCCAAGCTTGATGCAAAACCACATCAGCATATTTGCCTTCCATATAAGGAGAGCCAAATGAGACGACATCGATCCACCGCTGATAAAAAAAACAACAACTTTAATTAAATTTGGCTGACGTCACCTGCACTTGACTGCGAGCACGTCTTGCATTGATTAAGCTCTCTGCGTAAATGCTGAAGGGTTATCTGATGCCTGTTGCTGCTCCTCTTCCTCAGGCACTACAAGAAACGCTGTCAGGGCCGCATGAGGAAGCACGTCGGGGATCTGTGTTTGCAGGCAGGCATGCTGCAGGACGCCCTCGTACATTATCACATGTGGGAGGTAAGATGGTGATTGACTGATAAATGTTTCACAAATATACTTTCACACCAAGTCAGTGTTGTGATACTTTTATCTTTTTAATACTATGTTAAACTAGTTTTCAGTTTTTAATACTTACATTTTAAATACATATTTTAGTAATTTTGCTGAAATACTTTTTTTTATATTTTAATAACAATTTATGAATATTTTATTTAAAATTAATATTGTTAATTATTTTAGTTATCAAACTAAATAAATCAGAAATGTTACTTTCTGAAATGGGAAATGTATATAAAAATAAACCTAATCTTAGTTAAAAAAGTCTTTGTTAAAACAAAACAAAACATAGCTTTAGTTAACTAGTATCAATCAATACTATTACAGTTTTTGTTAATATTTTATTAATTCCTATTTTTATATTTTCGGTTTTCAATTTAAGTTTTTAGTATATTTTTGTAATATATTTTTTTTAAATGGTAGTTTAATTTTTATTTTAGTTATTTTAGAACATCGAGTTAAAATAAAATAAAATTTGATTAAAAATGTAAGTTTTATTGAAATTTTCATTCAACAAGTTTTAGTACTTTTAAACAGGTTAAATTAGCGCGAGAGCGTGGAAATTTTTGCTGATGATTTACTAAACATGCAAATTAAGGAACACAGACGCAACAGCTCATTTACATATCGACCAACGCAATATACAAAGCTCAGCTCAAATTAGCGTTGTCACAAATAAAGAATAAAGAAATAAATAAGACACTGTAGGCTACATTAAAAAGAACTGGAGGCCAAAAAAAGTAAGTGTTGCTATAAGTTTTGATAAAGCTGGAATAAAGCTTGAAAGTCGTCTTTCATTTCCTGAAGCATATAAAAAATAAGATGGCTTGGCAAACAATATGTTCGGACAATGTGTTCTTCTGGCATTCCAAATAATTGAATAGGCTACATGTTGAAAAAATCCTCTGCCTTCTTCCACGCACTCTGCAGTGCCTCCTCTGAGCAGCAATAATTGCAACCATTTCAAGCACAAAATGATTTAAGACATGCTTTTTTGGGCGTTAAATAATGGTGCAAATACCAGTACTTCACGTATTTGACGAGCGTGAACATTAGTAAAACGCATTGCATGATTCATTTGAATACTATCAGCCTATAAATTTTGCATCTGAGAGGGAAACTCCTATAAATGCATATTCAGTAAGGTCAGGTGCAAAAATAACTGTCCACGCCTTTTCAGTGCTAATTCATCACTGCACTTCTTCAGTAAAACTGACAATACAGTTTTAACGCAAAAAGACGGTTTGTGCACAAGCTGGCCCTTAGTTACCATAAAATCACTTATATGCCAGTGCAAAATTATATACACTTTTTAAACTCATGTGCTGACCAGCTAACTAAGCTAACAAATCCAGTCAACTTTCATCACAATCTCCGATTCTTCACCTCCAAGCAGCTGACATTTTCAGTTTTTGCCCAAATGCATCCTGCTTTAAATCCTGCATGACAGATCATCTGTCCAGTGATGAATGGGAACGGTGAAATGGTTTGTGTGTTGTTCCTCAGCTGCTGTGGAGGGCCTGTGTTCTGCGTCTGTCATCTTCCATTACCCAGGAAGCACCTGGCGTCTCCTCTGCTGCTGACACTGGAAAGAGACACAGACCTGGTCAGTGCAGTCAGACACATCTATAATAACTCTTTTTATCGAAACAGACAGTATCAAGATGATTTACTTCATCATATTTTTGCTTTAATGGCTCTAGAGATTCTAGAGTTCATGTTTAATTCTATTGTAGATCTTCTGTATATCTTTGCTTTTGTTCCCCACACACACACATATATTCAAGAAAGAAATGTGAGGATCTCTATGGAAACTGAAATAATGATTTTTTTGCGTCAATCAATTTGCATCAATTAATTAGTGAGTGAATAAGCCAGTGATGGAGTGAATGTCTCTTAAATGATATGTCCGGGCATGCTCAGATGTAATTTATTGCTCTTTGATGTTTATTTCTTATTTTTTTTCTTATTTCTTTATTTATTGGACAAATGTTCTCCATTGACAGCAGCAGAAGTGTTTAGTCTACCGTAGACACATGATTATTGTTCAGTGTTATGCTGATCTGAATCTGATGAATGTGAGATCATTCTAGGACAGAGCAATAGAAGTCAGTTTTCAGTTGATCTATTGATTTATTTTGCACAATTTATTATAATTTACTTTAATATACTGTGGTTTAGGTTTCTTTCTTTCTTTTCTGTTTTTAAATAAATAAACAAAAATCATATTAATTTGCTTATATTAACATATACGTTAACCTCAAATATCTATAACATTGTATTTTAACCCATTAATAAATAAGCATATTCATTTACATGTGTTATTTGCTAATTAGTGTGGTTTGGTGGGATCTTTGCTACAGATTTGCATCTACAGCAGTTCCAAAAAGTATTTGCACACTTGAAAGGATTTTGCACTTTGGTGCAAAACAAATGATCAAATCAATTGGCATTTATTTTTCAACAAATAGACACTTTCCAAGTAAAATATTTCAGAACAGTTATGTGTATGATGAATGATGAATGAAATAGAATAGAGCAGAAAGAGCTCTCTCAGCGTTTGTGCAGATGCATTTTGGTTTGCTATTTTAATATCTAATCCAGTGTTATATTTTAAGTATGACTTAAAAAAAAATCTACTCATCTTCTGCCCATCCAAGATGAAGACGAGTTTATTTGTTTATCGGAACAGATTTGGAGAAATTTAGCACTACATCACTTTGTGCACCAGTAAATTCTCTCTGCAGTGAATGGGTGCCATCAGAATGGGAGTCCAAACAGCTGATATTAACATAGCAATAATTCACAAGTAATCCACATGACTCTACTGATGTCTTGTGAAGCGAAAGCTTTGTTGTAAAAAACAAATCCATCTCAAACCATTGCTTCCAGCTAAAAAAATTACTCCTCTGTCCATATTTTTTCTTTCTCCTGTGAAAAAAGTTGTCTTTTCTGAATCAGGAGAGAAATATGCACAGTGCAAGCACTGTTTTAAAAATACAAAAACAATTCTAAACAAATATATCGATGAATTTTGATGTGAAAGGGCAACAGAGGATGGACTTTTTTTTACTGGATGAAGCATTATTATAGATTATGGACTCATATTTTAGCTAGACGTAACCGTTTAAAGTTAAAATGCCTCAATGATAGATTTGTTTCTTACAAACACACATCTTTTCAATGTACAAGGTGTTTTGTTAATATATTCTGAACTAAGAGAATGATTGATGGTTTTTTTTAAAGCTTGTGTGCTTCCTCAGTGTCTGTAAATGGTCATTATTTAGAACAAGCCCATTACATCTCAGTCGTGCTGCATGTCTGCGCATCCCTACTGCTCTACAGACAGCAATGTTAGGATCATAACAGACCATTTTGTGCCCTGATATGTGCTGTACTACTAACACTGCTCACTGCTTGTGCCCAAGAGTGAACCAGGTTCTCTCCCTCTCTGTTTGTTTATCTCTCTATCTTCAGGTGCTCAAGAAGTTCTCATTTGATCCAGGTACAGTAAAGCACATGTGTAACTCAAGATATAGCTCTTGTCCTTGGCAAATGTTTGTGCAATTGTGACAGTTTTAGTTACTTTGTGTTTGTGCAGATGTGCAGGTGTTTGGGTGGCCTGACAGCAATGAAAATATCTACAGTGATTTCAGTGCATCGATCTGAATTCTTACTTTTGATTTCAGCTGCATTTCTAACACTTTTGAAATCATTAGATGGGATATATGTGTTTTAATATAGATTTTTGTAGTAGTTATCATGTTAATGACTGCTTCAAACATCCATTCTAATAATCGTAGTGCAGATACTTACTGATCAGATTGGTTTATGTTTTTGATGGTAACTCGCAACCATAATTTATTAGTAACTAATGGGTTTGACATAGGGATTTAGTTTAGACTTTGCAGGATTTTACAGTATAGAATTTCAGAATAAGGTATGTGAATGGAAGTGCTACAGTTGCATGCAGAGTATAGAATTGGCTTGTTTTTCTTCTGTTTTCTCAGTCTCTCATGGTCGTTTCTCTTGTTTTCCTGTCCAGGTGCTCTGACGACAGGTGGCATCAGTGCAGACACGAGCACTGAGATCGGCCGAACCAAGAACTGATGGAGGACATCCAGGAGGACATCATGGAGAAATACAAGGAGGCCTCTCTTGCTACAGCAAGGTCATTTCATGCACACAAAGAATCTGCTTTTTCTGAGATGCTGTTTTCTGCTGTGGAGGATCAAATGCGTTTTCTGGAAGTTCTATCCATTGTGTTATTTTAGTACCATTGAGATACCATTATAGCATTATTATTATTTAGAATCAGTCACAGTTTAGTAATTTTTGTTGCATTTTTATATATTTTTTGTATGTCTATATAGTTTTTATTCATTTTTATTTCAGTTTTAGTTATTTTAGTAAATCGAGTTTAACTAAATGAAATTAAAAATATATATATTTTTGAGGTTTTAGTTCAGTGCTACAATTATTTGATCTAAACAATACAGTAATATTTTGTATTTATTGTTAATACTTTTGGAAACTGTAGTGCTTCTTAATTCGTTTTTATTGGAAATATTTTTGTCAGTATACTTTATATATAAGTTTAAAACAACAGATTTTTAGCTGAAGTGGAAGTATTTGATTAAAATATTAATGTTTTTACTGTCAGTTCAAAATCTGATTTAATGAGGCACATTTAAAGCACCTGTAAAACAGCCTTTGCATATGATTTTATTAATAAAAATGTAATTATTTATTGAACATGGATATCTGGTCTTTTTAGAAATAATAAGTCTACCAAAGCCTTGTATTATAGTGATTTTACTCCAGTTATGGGAGTTTAAAGTGCACATTGCTTCGTGCCTAACAGCGCTTTTTAACTGTGCAAAATCCACTTTAACATGCAGTTTCTTGTGGCTTATTGTCTTATTAAACACTCAAAGTTCTGTTTCATTATTCATCAGCTTTCACTCTGAGATGGCAAACAGGGCCGGCTCATTTTTAAGTAGGTGTTTAACCCACAATGCCTCTGCTGATGTGCATCTCACAGCAAGTAGTCCCTAGAGATGGTCTAAATAGCATTATTAAAATATATTTTTGCATGGTGCATTTTAAACTCACTGTTTCTCGTATTTAGTGAGGCTCATGAAGAGTAAAGTATTTGACCCCAGTCTTGTGAATGTAGCTGCTTATTCAATCTCTGTTCATTTCAATGATCTCTAACTGCTCATTTCTGCCACATCAGCTGTTCTGCAGGCAGCCAGCAGGGGGCACTGCAGTCTTGTAAACTCAGAGCACTTTGTGCCACTGTCCACTGCTGTGTCTTGATTTTCAAATATGATGACACATCCTGAACAGAGAGACCTGACCTGCAGATCTTTTCTTTAAATATCGTCAAGTGAGCTTCAATATTGCAAGTTTTTATCTTTATGGTGTCACAGGCCAGTTTTCACAATCTGAAATTATATATTAACTTTTGTGTAAGCCAAAACATGTATAGCAGCATGATAGAAATGCCTGGGGTCAGCATGAGTTTTAACTAAAATTAAAACATAATTTCTGAAGCCCTATTTTTGTGCCCTAATTATCTCTTGTGCAAATGAAATTGTATTGTATTAAAAAAAAGGTTTAATAATTGTTTTTAAATGATTATATTTTATTAAAGACTTTTCTGACTTTTCAAAATATTTTCTAATATTTGCACTTCATTATTGCAAGTTATTATTATCTTTATGGTCTCAGAGGGCAATTTTCACAATCTGCAATTAAATGTTAACTTGTAAATATGACAAAACATGTATAGCAGAATGATTGAACTATTATTGGCATGATGTGGCTTTATGAAAATATGTTTTTAAAACCTTTATTATTATATTAAATAATTTAGTAATAAATTAAATTTAACCATTATTTAAGTTATTATTAAAAGTTTTAAAACTAATTAAAAATTATTATAATTTTTTTATTTTGTAATTTTTTTAAATGTAATAAAAAATATATAATTTATGGTCTTAGAATGATTTTCTCACAATCTGTTATTATGTCTTAACTTGTGAAAAAAAATGTATGCACAAAAACTTTGTGCATTAAAAACCCATTCATTAAAATGTATTTAAGCTTGAATTTCTCAGATGGATATATGTGTGGGCCTGGCCATGATTAATTGCGTTCATTTATTTCTTTATAATTATTTTTTAATATAAATAACTAATGCACAAAATTAACATTTTAAGTTGACAGCTCATAATTCATAAAAATGAAAACCTTGTTGTCTGTCTTTCAGTATATGAGTGCAGGAGTGATTGAGCTGGAGGTCTGTATTAAGGCTGTCAGAGTGAAGGCCATTCAGAAGCAAGCCATGGAGGCTTCTGAATTCCTGCAGAACACCGTTTAGGTCAGTCTAGGCCAGGTGAAGGCTTGCAACAAGTCAGTTTTCAAAGCTGCTCAGTTAGGAATGGTTTTTGAATGTTTGTCTATGTGTTCAGCTGTCAGAAGAGGAGAAGATCCAGCGATCCAGTGAGTTGTCAGAGCTCTATGAGCTCATCGGCTTCCACCGGAAATCAGCGTTCTTCAAACGCATCGCAGCCATGCAGTGTGCAGCGCCCACCATCCCTGAACCTGGCTGGAAGGCCTGTTACAAATTCCTGCCGGGATACAGCCTCTCTCTAGACCCCAAAGACTTCAGCAAAGGTAACACGAGATGATAGGGCTGGTTAAGTCATACTATTATAATGATTGTTTTTAAAGCTGTTAATGGGACTTTAACAAAAATGGTCATTTGCAGACACTGTTTGGTCGATTTAATGATCATTTGAAGGACGGCCTGTTTGAAGTACTTCCAGCTTTAGTGAATGCACTGGCAGAGTTTTTTGTTTTCAGACTTGTAAAGTGGGCTTGATTATTATATTATTTTTAATAGAAGCATGTTATAAAGTGAAATGAAAGTGTTTTGTTAAACATTGATTTGTATAACTGAATGCACCACATTGTGAAAGCGTATACTTTTCTTCTTGGCCTTATTGTAACTGATCTGATTGCATGTCTAGATGGACTGAAGAATGTGTGCATGTCTGACAACCCAAGTACTGATACAGTGTTATTTTTGTATTCTTTATATACTATAGTATTTATTAATATTTTGAATTGCCTATTATCAGTTTTCCTTTTAGGTTTATTTTTAGTTATTTTGTTATGTGCTTTTGCCATTTGTCATTTTTGTTTATATATATTTATTTCGGTTTTAGTTTTGGATTTAATTTTAGTACAGCACAGCAACTATTATTTTATTTTGATTAATTGCCAATGCAACACATTCTTTTGTGTGTGTGTATTATTTATATTTTCGCTTAGACCTGTTAATTCTTCAGCTTTATTTTAATTACCGGTAACAAAAATGAATCGGAATAGTTTTAGTATTCATCTCCTCATGATCCCAACTTAAGGTATTTTCACATTGTTCCTGACATAATACTAACAGTGTCATTAATATGCAGAATAATGTAATGGATAATAAGAGCAATCAGACTCCAAATTAAAAGGTTATGTTCATTCATGTTAATATTTATTCGGTCCTATAGTTAATCACAATTAAGCACTTTTTTTCTCTTTTTCTTCTCTTTATTTCTGCTCACCCTGTTCTTCACATATCTGTATGACTATTAGTCCTTTAAAAATCCATATCGGACAGGAGGTGTGTATAAGGTTGAGTATTGACCACCTCCATGTCCTCCGGCCTATTTAAAACAGACTCCTGTTGTGGACAATAAACAGAGAAGTAATGTGCATGCGAGTCTGGAATAGAAATGCAGCCTGCATGCATTATGATGCGAGTGATGTACATGCTGATGTCTCAAGGTTTTTGAGCCTGGATAATGACATCACTCCCCCCCCCCATGTTTGCACTTTTAATTCAGTTGATGCTGTTGTTTTATTAATAAATGCATGCTATTACTGTGCTTTATTTCATGGTTGTCCTCTCGACCTGTTTTACTGCCGTTTACTGGCATCTTTTGCAGTACAAAAGCAGAATATGAATACTTTGAACTGCTCATTTTTCTTTAAATACCTCAGACTCATAAAAAGCCTTTGGTTGATTCGTAATCTGCCCAGCCAGCGTTGAAGTGACCTTGTCCCTCTTTGTATGCTTACAGAACAGCGTTGTGGGTTTTGAAGCGCTCTTCTCAGGGGTGATCTATATTTCGGTCAGTCTTTGTGTTGGAAAATGGTGCAGAGAGGAGATCTGACCCTGAGCTATGATGTCAGACTCTGAGGTGCATCACTTTAGGGTCCTTAACTATATTCTCTTTAATATGAGATCCTCTCAACCTTGTGCCCGACTCTCACATGCATGGAATGATAAAGACGTTTAGCTTCAGACACAGCCTGAGGCTGAGAGTCTGCCTATATCGTTCAGAATGCGATGAATTGGAAAGAGAAAATCATTACTATTGTTTAAAGACGACATACAATGGCATTCACAATATATATTTAACCTCCATAATGTGACGCATTACAGAGTGAAACGGAATATTTAGTCAAAGAACATGTACTAATTGTTTTATTTTGTTGCAATGTGATGCAACACATTGTATGGTTTCTTGAGGAGATGTATTCTTTCTTTTTGAAGTAATTGTTGTAATATTTTCACATTGTGGATGCTAAAATAAGAGAAAAGAGCAGGGATTTATCATATCTAGAGACCAGAATATTCCAGAGAATTACTAACAACCACAGAGAAACTGGCTACTGCATAGAAATGCACTAAAATATTTTAGAAAAGCTTGGAAAGCACCCAGAAACTACTGCCAACTGCAGAGCAATGTTGTAAAAACTATTTAGAACACCAAGTGCATAGCAACTCATAGTAATGCTTTAAAAACTATTTATAACACCTTCATCATCACACTTGACGACATCCTCATAATGCATCATAAACCTATTTAGAACGGCTTTGTAAGTGCAACGTATTGGCAACCACTGACAATGGCGTATTAATGCTCTATAAACTATTTACAACACCGTTGTAAGTGCATAGCAATACATTGGCCACCACTCCTGACAACTGGATATTGATACTCTAAAACATTTAGAAAGCCCTTGCAAGTGATTAGCAACACTAAACGGTTGATTCTGTCAGCAAATTCAAAGGCAGAAAATGGTATTACACTTTCATAAAAGATTGAAATCATGTGCACCGATGAATCAGTTACAATGTAACAAATAGCATTTATAAAGAAGTTGATTTCACATGGACTTGAAGTAGGATTTATGAGTGCTGTCTCAATGCAGACCCAGCCGTTCATTCATTTAGATATATTTACTCTTCTTACATCTTCGTTCTATATTAATGTCAGGCAAAACAGCTGATTTAATTTTGATGCATTGAATCAGTGATGTCATTGGCCCCTGCTGGTGGGCCGTGGAGACCCCTCGCGTGTGTCCACTGAAGCTGAAGGGTGACCCTGGCTTACTGAAGCTTTAAGTAAAAGAGAGAAGAGGGCTCGGGTCAATAGAGACACCATGGAGTGCAGAGAGAGAAGAGAAAATGGGTTTTTAATTGGCCTGGGAGTTCTCGAGCTCAGCTCTCTTTACGCACAGAGAGAGCGAATATATCATCAACCTCTGATTGATTGCGTTTAGCTCAACCGTTGTGCACAGGGATTTCGAAAGTCCAGTGAAAACACAAAGACTGAACACAGAACTGCAACAGACCCTGGAGAACTCTAAAACGCTTCCTGGAGACTTCGCGGCCTGCTCGCACCAGCCGTTATGATCCCTGCACTACAGAGGGATGTTTGATTTCTAGTTGAAGAGGGAGCGAAGTGGCTGTTTTTAATAAATGGCTGCTAAATGTGCAGCAGCTGTTGTAAACAGTGCAATTTTGATGGGGTTATGTGTTGTGAATTAATGTTGGGCGCGTGGAAAATGCATGCTTTTTTTGGTCCATACTGTACTGAATTTGATAAACAAAAAAAAGGGCCCCCCAGTGCTAGGATCAGATATCTTCTAAAATTATAATTTAATTTATAGTGTAATATATTGCATATATTAATATATTTAATAATAAATGCAATATATTAATAAAATTATATTAATTGTACAAATTGAACTGTTATTAATATTAAACGAATTAACTAATAAGAGCCCACTTGGATGTCTTCTTTTTTTTTAGGTTAATGCAATGATCTGATTATGCTAGACAATTTTTTTTTTTATGTCTTATCCACACAGACGATATTTACAGGCTGTAACATGGCCCCAATATGTTTCTGATGTGGCTGATACGCTGTAGTATCTGCAAATGGGTGTCTGGATGCCAAATGCACATGGAAATTATATGCAGATAAGTTTATGTATAATAAAAAGGTTTGCTTTTTATCCATTTGTAGTTGCTTCCAGGAGGAGACGTGTGGGAAATAAAGCTTCTGCATTTACATGTAATAATCCACCGAGATTTGGCCCGAATCTGGTCTTCGTAGGGTTTCATCTTTTTTTTTGCAAACACACACACAGACACACACACACACACACACACACATATATATATATTAGGGTTTTATTTGAATTCTGTTGTTTGTGTGCATGTACTTTTCAGACTGCAAGGTTTATGCATAAGTCATGTATTGGGACAGACATGGGACATACAATAACATCAATTTTGCATGTTGCTGCCACTGATCCATTTGTTGCATACTATTGCAGTTGCCAAATTCTTTATTCACTTATAAATTCACATATTTGAAAATAAATAAATAAATAAAATCATGGTAACTTTGACCATGCAGTCCATAATTCTACAACTATAAAGTCTGAAGAGAGCAATCACATGCTTTTCTATAGTTGTAATATGGGTAATATTAACCCAAAGATCTGGGTGAATTCTGATTTTATTTTACTAAACGGATTTGCTTTTTAGGATGGGTAGAATGCAAATAAGGATGAATCTGTAATGTTTTATGTATCACAGAAAAAAAATGCATGTTTATTTAAGCAAGTTACATCTGGGAAGTATGTAGAAATGCACATTTTAAATGCATGTTCACCTAAATATGGCTGAAACTTTTAGTAAGCAAGAGGAAGTTAATAATCCTCATGATTGCTTCTTGTTTGAGCACATTGAATTGTGGGATATAGTGTCTGTACTTCACATTTTAACATCTGTAGTAGGTTTTTCATAAATACCATGTGAGTAAACTTTAGTAGTATTGTAGCGCTCTATTCTAAACCGCTTTTTGGAGACGTTTGGTTCCAGTCTCTTGATTAAAAAGCGTTAGATGTTGCAGTTTTTGATCCCTTTGGTTTGGTGTGCAGACAAAAACTCTACTGTAAAGCTTGGTGTGGATTTGCATGATTTGAAAGTAAGGTGAGTGTGAAATAAATAGTCATGTGAGCGGCAGAACAGTGTGGAGTGATAAATCCACGCAATCATTCCAGAGCAGCACGGATCAGCTTCACTTCACTCTCTCTCTTCAGTGACAGCCGTGTGAGTCACCTGATGGATGAGTTTGGTAACTCGGCTGTTGAATGATGTAATTTAGGACTGTAAATTTTATAATGCCTTTCTGACAGTTTGAGCAGAAAAAGATGCTGTATGTACAAACAAAGCTTGACCGAGTTTGACCTCCATGTCACGTTATATTTCATCAGTTAAAGGGGACGTAAAGAACAAGGTTTTGATGGACAGTTGTTGTCAAGAAGTCTTAAAGGTACAGCCACAAAAACATCATGTGAAAATGGTCGTCAATAACCAAATGATGACTTTACTTATAAGAAACTTCGACTAACATGAACTTCATAAGAGTGGAAAAAGGAAAGAAAAAGCTGCAAGAGCGAAGAATAGGCTACACCGAAACACCAATTAAAAGGTGGAAACACAAAGGCTCATGTGAAGTAAATCCATCAAAAGTGGTGTTTTGTGTGTGTTTTAAATGCTTTCTCCTCCTCTCTGTTTGTAGGGACCCATGGTGGGTGGGCGGCAGTACACTTACAGTTGCTTCATGAGCTGGTTTATGCATCTCGTCGTATGGGGAAGCCATCTCTCTTTTCTACTGCACACTATGCTGGACTTCCTCTCTGATCAGGGTGAGATGTGGGGCGAATGCACAAATGCCCTCAAACTTTACATATTTAGTTTTGAAGACCTCCAGTTAACTTTTAGGGCTCTTTTGCCATTTTTGCAACCATTGTTAGCAATCTTCGGTTCCTTAAAGGAATAATTAACCTAAAAATGAAGATTTACAAAAAATGTACTTAGATTAGATTAGTTTGATTATTCATCGGGAAATATAGCATTACATCATTTGCTCCCCAATGGATCCTTTTGCAGTGAATGGGTGCCGTCAGAATGAGAGTCTAAACAGCTGATAAAAACACTCCAGTCCATCAGTTAATGTCTTGTGAAGTGAAAATTCCTCTATCCATAATCCATTTCTTTCTCCAGTGAAACAGTTGTCTTGTCTGAATCAGGAGAGAAATAAATATGCACAGATCAAGCAAAAACAAACAAACGCTGGCTGTAGATGCTGTCAGCTCATTTAGACACCCATCATGTACCCAGAGAGATTCAGACAGACGGCACTCATCTTAAAGACAGGAGATGAAAAGAAAGAGACAGTGAGGATAAACCGTTCACTAGAGTGCGTTTGTGTAGATTGATTCTGCTGCGCTGAGCACTTGTTATTGTATTTTATGGAATCGTCATATTATACTCTCAGTCATACTCTTTAGAGGGTCATCTCTCTCTTTGCACAGTGACTTATTTTCTTTATTTCTTTAGAAGCTTGTCGAATGCAGGGTCAGCGAAGCTACTTTTAAAGTGCAGTTTCCCGAAGTAATAAAGTTAAATAACAGTCAAATTACTCTTTTGAAAAAAAAAAAAACAGCTGGCTAATTGAGTCTCTAGCAAAAAGTACAACTGTTTTAAAGCTCCTTAAAAGGGTACTATGTTTAAAAAGACCACAAGTATAATACACTGAAATATAATATCAAATATACTTTATAATTGTAGTTGAATCTATTTTAATTATACGATTTATATTTTATATTAATTTATTAATTATAGTTTAATTATAGTGAACAAAATTAATAACTGTTAAACTAATTAATAACAATGTTTTTTTTTTATTAATAAAATAAAATAAAATATAAAGTGTTTATCTGAAATATCACAATATTTATTTGTAATTTTAGGAACAGTTTTGATTTAAAAGAATTTGCATGATCATTTTTTTTTTTTTTTTTGCATTTTATCCTACAGTGTTTTGAAAGAAAATAATAATAATACTGAACTACTAAATATATGTTGGTCCCTCTCATTTGTTAAGTAATGGATGTATGTGCTCTGTGTGGTGTGTTACCTGGATTTTCCTGAAAGCCTCCATGTCTTTGAAAAGAGATTGATGTTGTTTTTTTGTTGTTCAGCCATAGTCCACTTCACAGCGTCCTGTCCCCACAGAGGTGTGCTGTAATCCTGCCTGCCTCACACACACACACACACACGGTCGGGCCTGCAGCTCTTGGGTATTGAGCTCTGTCAAGCTTATCATTTCCTACCAGACAGAACAAATCCAGAGTTCCCTCGGCTGAGCTCAGGGATTGGTCGAACGCTGTTTTCAACACAGTGTCAGAGCAACAATGGCTCCCTATGTTCTGATAAAACCCATTTCTGCACTCCTCTCTCCTTTGAGAGCCAAACGAATCACTCTTATTTTGTCTAATGAGCAATGTGATCTTTTTTGGGGTCTTTAAATGGAATTTCAGGCCTTCTTTTAAGTTGACGCCAGATATTTGACAAACAATGATGATATTTTGCATTTTAATGACTTACACACTTAACTCAAATAAGCCTTTCATTATGCATGTGGCATGTGTGAGAATGAAGGTATTTGCAGGTATTATTTCATTGACATTTCATTTAATAACATTAAAATAACAGCCTGAGAGAATGCTGAAGCATATTCCTCTTCTTGTTAATGTTTAGTAGATGTCTAAATAGGACTGTTTTACCTGCGTTTTTCTGCTGCTTCTACATTCTCATTGGATTTGACTTTGTGTCCTCGCTTAATGACTAAATGTATAATAATAATCGTGCTATTTTTCCCCTCACGCTCCGTTTAGGTCTGGTTCCCACAATCCTGCATTTTTATGTTGTCCTAGGTGTCGCAAAGTTGTTTATTCTTCTTAGTAATGTCAAAAATGAAGGGAAAATGAACAGTTGCTAACAGGCTTCATTATAAGCTGTGTTTTTCTTGTGTTTACATAAACCGGATATATAACCAGATTGGTTATTGTTGCTATGATTTTATATATAAAGAAAAGTATTAAAGCTGCAGTAGGGAACTTTTGACGCTCTAGCGGTTAATAAACAGAACTGCTTGCATCTTGTGGAAGAACATCGTAGCCGGAACTACTTCTCTCTGTTTATGTCTATGAAGAATCACAAAGGTACTGGGTTACTCCGCCGCGGTATCCCCAAAGCAATCTAAAATAGTCCGAATATAAACACTTATTATAGGTGTACCCTAGTGATTCAGGACAAGCTAAAAACACGGTTTGGAAAACGGATTCATGGTATACTTGTTATTATATAAATTTTTCTACATTTTGAACACAAACAAAGTTACGGACCGCAGCCCTGATTGGTTGTTTCTTACCGGGAGCGATGTATTTCTGCAAATGGCAATAGGACACTGGGAGGAGCCAGAGGAGCTTGATTTTTTCACAGATTATCTGTCTCATATTCTACTGTCAGGACATAATGACAGGTTTAACAAATATGTAAAAAAATATATTTTTACAAAAGTTACCTACTGCAGCTTTAAGTCAGTCACTTGTTCACTGAGGTATTCATATATTTATTGTCTAATATTTGTTTGCATACAGTAGATGTATTAATTTACTTACATTAAAAAAAAAAAGTATTTACTATTATACATTTTTTGAGAAAAAATACATTTAAAATTTTTTTTTTTTTGCTTTTATTTTATTTTATTTTTATGACTAAGTAACTTTTTTCTAAGTTATTTCTGTATAGTCACAGGCACTTTCGATGAATAAGATACAAAATAATGCAGACGAGACCAAAATTAAATATTAAATTAGCTGTTGCATGCAGTAAAGACAAGCTAGTGTGGAACTGGTTTGCATATATTTATGAACTTTGCTTAAATTAAAGAAAAAAAAAATGCACTCAGCAACTTATTTATTTGTTTGTTTATTCCCAAATATGTTTATTTCATAACTGTACATTCAATTTCATTATTTTTTCTTATAGTTTATTCTCTTTTATTATTCATTCTCATAAATCTATAGTTGCTCTACATTTGCCTAAAGTTCAATTTTTCTTAGCTTGTTGAAGTAGCTGAAAGCGCCTACATTCTGTTAATATTAAAACAAGTCTTATAGTATGCTTTTTGCAACTAGAACTGCACTCCATAAGCAAAATAATTCTCTTCATGTTAAATTTGTGGATGGTACACCTCTAAAGAATGTTGAGGAGTTTAAATATCTAGGCCTTTGGCTCGACTCCCGACTTACCTTTAGAACTCATATAGATTCTACTGTAAAAAACATAAATTGTAGTTTAAGAATATTATACTGCTCAATTAATTGTTTTACAAAACAGGTTAGATTAAAAATTATTACTCGACTATTATTGCCCATAATTGATTATGTGGATGTTGTTTATCAGAACACAGCTGATATCAGTCTTAAACCTTTGAATGTGATTTATAATAGTATCTGCAGATTTGTTTTGAGGTGTCCATTTAGAACACATCACTGCCAAATGTATCAGTCATTGAATCTTCTTTCACTAAATTCTAGACGGCAGTTTCACTGGTTGCAGTTTGTTTACAAATGCATTTTTTCAAACTATCCATCTTATTTGAAACAATATTTGATTCCATACCAAACATCTTATAGCCTAAGAGACACGGACCATCTTTTCTTTTCTGTACCAAAGATATCCAAGGAAAGTGGGAGGAGAGCATTTAAATTTAAAGCCCCTTCTGATTGGAATGCTTTGCCTAGGTCTTTTAGATCAATTTCCTCCTTCTACCAGTTTAATATGTCTCTTCTTAATCATTTGGATACCAGTTGCAACTGTTTTGCAGGTTGAATTGGAGATGAAATGGGTGGTTTTGATGTGATGGAGAGCTTTTGTCTTTGTTTTGTTAGTATGTAGGCTTTGTATGTATGTGAAGTACGTTTTTTTTTTTTTTTTTTTGAGGTCCCCTTGAAAACGAGATGTCACATCTCAAGGGGTTTTCCTCTTCACAATAAATTGACACAAATTACTACAATTTGCCATTTATTCCTGTAAATGAACAATTCTTGATTGTTTTATGTCTGTAAGTCCAGAGGCTTTGGGAATTCCACTCTGGTTTACAGTTCAAATGTACTCCTTTTTTAAGCTCAAATGTAGTCCACAAATAATTTAATCATTCTCATGCTGAGTTGAAAAGTTTGATTCATCTTTAGCAAGTCGATTTGTTTCAGTCAACCGGTTAAAAAAAGACTCCTTTTGAGTCATCGCTCAAACCATGTATCCATTTTATATCCCTTGAATGCTGTTGGTTACATTATATCTTATGGTTTTAATATTGTAGTTTTACTTTCAAGGGATTTATAATTAATCACATATTAATAAGAACATGCTTTAGAACATCACTTTCAAGTTCATAAATCGTACATCACTATCACAGCGTTGGCTTCTCAGAAGTTTCCCCTGTTCTTTTGAATTGCAGTAAGCATCCCACTTTTGACATGACTGATGTTTGATTGAGGAGAGCTGCTCAGTCCAGCTGAATTACAACTGTGTGCAATCTGAGAGACGAGGGGAGGAGCGACAGTTTCAGGGAATCAGATGCAATACACAACTACTGTATAACGACTAATGATTTCCCGTTAGCAGCGGTTGTTAGAAACGCCCTCAACACAAAGACACTGTACAGAACAGAGGTGTCTGAATCAAACACATCTGCTGGACATTGATCAGTGTTGAGCCGGACTCTTGATGGGGTAACAGAGCAGGAGTTTCAGAGAGTTACTTTTGAGCAGATGAGGGGTGCCGTCTTTGTCAGTCCTGACAGAATGATAGTTGAAGAAAAGATGGGGATGTTTTATTCAAGGCAGAGCTTTGTGGTGAACAATTGCTCTGCCTACAGATAACAGGTGGATGCTTGTGTTATGAAGTAATTAATGCAGACCGAGAGAAAGAGGTGGAGAAACATATTTGCAGATGTGGCAGATACATGCTTCAAGAGAAAGCGATGAGGTTATAGAGAAGTTTGTTTTTTTCCTTTGTAAAGATTTTTTTTTTTAATTATGTTATTTAATTGTATTGAATTGTGGTTTAATGTATTTTATATATATATAATAGTTTTAGATTTTTTGGTTTTAGCCACTTTATGACAAAATCTTTTATTTTCCATGCTATTTCTGAATTGTTACTGGCACTTTTCATAAAGATGATATAAAATAGGGGCAGAAGAGACCAAAATTCAATATTATATTAGCTGTTGCATTATGCACTAGAGACAAGCTAGTATGGAACTGGATTGTAGATATTAATTTTAATATTAACTTTAGAAAAAGTTTCAATTTATTCATGTTTTTATTTATTTCAATAAACACTAGTATTCAACAGTTTGGAGTCATTGCAATTAAAAAAAAAAATATATACATAACACTTTTATTCAATGTGAATGCAATGCATTGTTTATAAATAACACTGTAGCAATTTCTAATGTTACAAAATCTCTATTTCAAATAAATGTTGTTCATTGAAACTTTCTATTCATCAATCCTGATAAAAAATAAAATAAATTAGCAAATTTTCCCCCCAAATTTAAAGCCACACGGCTGTTTTCAACATGGGTAATATATATATATATATATATATATATATATATATATATATATATATATATATATAATGGTTTTGAAGCAGCAAGTCAGGATATTAATTATGCTGAAAATCCAGCTTTGCATCTCATGAATAAATTACATTTTAAAATATATTAAAACATAAAACAGTTATTTTAAGTTGTAATAATACTCTATAATATTACTGTTTTACTGTGAATTTGATGGATGGACACAGCCTTGGTGAACAAAAGAGACTTATTTTGAGACAAAAACATAAATCATATTGACAATCGAAAATATTAGATTTTTGCTTCTAATTATTTTAAAAATGTGTTTGTTTGTTTTTCTTGAAAATTAGCTAAGGTTCAGATAAATAAAGAACCAAAAGTTGGTCAAGCAGATCCGATTACGAATTGGTTTCTTAATAAAGCTCTCTGTTACTGTGAATGGAACACTAGTGTAAGGTGTTCTTTCTTGTGCAGGGTACAAGAAAGTGGATAAAAACAAGTCCTGCCCTTCATTATTACTCCCCTCTTGAATATTTGTTTTCAGTTGTTAAATATGTGACATTACTCAAGTTAAATGTGTTGCAGATGCAGTTTCGTGTTGTTTTTAAGTACCTCACTAAACAACATTTCCCCAGAGTTTAGGAGTTTATTGTCAGGAAATGGATAGAAATGATGGGTAAAAGACTGAAAGAGCAGCAGAGCAGACCGAGAGAGACGCAGAGAAAAAGAAAGTGATGTTGTCGGCTAATTAGTGTTTTGTCAAGTTTCATTTGCCAGAGCTCACATGTCAGCAGGCCTGTGTTGTCTGCACAGAGCAGTGTGAAAGAAGCTATTTGAGGTATGTGTTCGTTCGGCTGCTATTTTTGACGACGTTTGTCAAGAAATGCCAAATAAAGAGCTTCATTTAGAGAGCTGGCGAAGGCACTTGAGAAATTCTCACCGGATGAAAGGTGTAAATTGCAACACAGAGATTCATTTTCAGTTCCACTCTGATGTCTGTGGTGTTAATTTAGTTTTATTTAGAAGTTAGTAGCACATTTTGTGAATGGATGCGTCTAAATGACCTGCAGGAAACTCTCTGTGTTAAATAGACACATTGATTCTGTAAATGTGAATTAAATTAATTGTCCAACTCTAATCTAAATACAGGCATGGAGATTTTCATTTCATTTTTTTTATTTTTATTGTTTATACGTGTGCAAAATACATATCTCACAGAAATATTGCCTGGTCACATTTCACTTCAAAATAAAAAGGAAGATGAGAAAATTACATTTTGCATAAAACAATTTGATTCTTCTTTTATTTTTATAATAATATGAATTAATTTTAATATTTTATTATATAATTTTTTTTAAAATTTTTAAACAAAATACAAAAATACTGTAATACAGTCATTTTTAAAACATAATTGTGTGTACTAATGTAATAAAATTTGGTTTAAAATCAAGAAAAAACTACATATAATAAAGTATGATTCATATTACTATGATTGTAATTACAAAGCAAGCTTTTATTTTATTAAAAAAATAAAAATATAGAAATGTATAGATATAAATCATATTAAAATAACATTTTGGGGTCTAATGTTATCCAGGCATGTTCTGTGACGTTCAGTCATATGCAGTGAGGTACATGGATTTAAAGTTTGCATGAATCAAAGTTATTTCAGACCTTTTAAACTGGATAAAAAGCGTGGCTCCTCTGGTCTCCGTGGCCCTGAGCTAATCTCACTCTCATACAGCTTTAAACAAACATACTCACAACCTTTACATTTGGGCTGTGCGATATATCATTCCAGCATCGATATCACGATTATCGCAATGTTAAGTATACAGATAGTTATATTTATAGCATACTGATTATCTTCTTTGCTTACACACAGACACCGTGTGTACAGCGGATGCGACTGTGGTCATGTCGCGTCGCCCTGCGCAGACTTTATGTTAGTACATCATCAAGAGAACCAAGCATCAGTTTACCGTTGGGGATTTGACGCGTTCATCTGTTTGTGCCTGAAATGACACATGCGCAAAATTGTCAAAATGCAAGTATCATTGTAAACACAGTTGCTTAAGATTTAGGTGAAGGTAAACAATTGAGAGAAAATGAATGTGTAAAGAATGCAAATATTGCATATAGTATGTTCACGTTGCTTTCTGTGTAATGGATCTTAAACCAACAAAACAGAGAAAAATCACTTTTGTAGCTTTAACTCTGATTTACTATATTTAATTTATACAGTGAAAACTATGCAGTGTTATTTCACGTTTGATTATTCAATTTCTGTACTTGAACACTGTTAGATGTAGCCAGAAAAAATATAAAGCATAATTTCATTTGGATCTTTTTTTCTATTATATTTATCTTGTAACTTGTTTATCTTCTATGATAATTTACTCACCTACAAAATCATTACATTAATATATATATATATATATATATATATATATATATATATATATATATATATATATATATATATATATATATATATATATATATATATATATATATTATTATTATTATTATTTTTATTTTTTTCATTTTTTTTTCATGTTGCAATATATATAGCAGAAAAACGAAATATCGCAATGTGAGTTTTTTTTTCAATATCGTGGAGCCCTACTTTACAGCCCCCACAAGCTACACACTCACTAGGTCTCTCTCATGGCCAACATACACACACACACACGCCCACCTCACAAAACAACCTCTTTCTCACTTTCAGGCTCTTGCTAAAAGCACCTTTGTCCCTGAAATATTAAGCGCGGCTCTGGGGAGATTGGGAGAGGGAGAGACGTTTTTGACAGAAACACAGACAAGCAATTTGAAATGGAGTTTAGGATGATGTACCTGGTGAACGCATTCAGAATATTGAGCGCTCTTTGCTAAGCCAGGCATAAATATAAATATGTACTAAAAACATTTATTAGTTGTAAGCAATGCCCAGTTACCACCCAAAACACACTAGCAACAGACTAGCAATGCACTGAAATTCACTACATTTTAGTGTAGCGACATGCTTAAAAGCACTCGGAACTAGCAGCTGCACTGAAATACTTCTTTTTTTTGTTTTGTTACTCTAATCAGTGTTTTTTTAGTATTTGAATATTTTATATAATTTATTAATATTTAAAATGTTTTTTATTTATATTTTTACTTTCATTTAAATATGTTTTGTGATTTTTCTGAAATTTTGTCATTGTTATTATCATTTTAAAATATTTATATGTAGATTTATTTTATTTTAATTAGTACTTAAACGTGTTGCCTTGACTGACTGTTTAATGTTTTTATTTAATAACTTGTATTTACATTTTCTGCTTTATTTCAGATTTTTTATTTTATTTTCATTTTATTTTGCTTAGTTTTTCATCTTTAGTTTCGTTTTTTTTGAAACTTTATTTAGTTTTTTTTTTTTTTTATAACCACCAATTTAATGCAATCAGAGTTTGTTTTCATGATATTTTAAGAGGTACATCTAATGGTGTATATGCATATGATTGTATGCTTGTCATTTCTATTTGGCTGTGTTCTGTCATCTAAAGTCTTTCCCTCAGGCGTTGAACCCTTTCATTTGATACTTGACTCGAAAATGTGCGTTACATCAAGTCAGTGACCCACGTGTCGTCCCACTTGTCGCTGTGCAAAGTCAGTAATTATACCCTGATTAGACGGCATGCAATTACATGCAGTTTGAATATGATGCCTTTTGTGAACGAAGACTAAAGAGACGCAAACCCTCATCTGAACATTTCATTCAATTGTTTAGCGAGTCACTTTTCCCTCACTGGCCCTTTCCTCACATTCCTGGGTGTTGATGGTTTCCATAGCAACAGCCCTTCCCTCTCTCAGCTGAAAGATGTGAGGTAGTTCTGCGGACCTTTGTGATGGACTATAGTAACGTCCAATCTAGTGCTCCGTCCTCACTGAACTGCTGTAAACGGCAGTTTTCTGAGTCGGTTGTCAGTTTTCCGTCTCCTCCCAGCTTTAGTGGATCTCAATTTACAACACTTTTTTTTGTTGCCTGCATTTCTTCCTCCAATTGAGAAGCATTTGTCAGCATGTTGCGTGTTTGCTGGGTTTAAGTGCTCATCTGCAGTGGGTAATTTCATCGCAGTGGACTTCAGCGCCCTGCTTATGCATTATTCATAATTTATGTGACAGTCATCTTTGCTTATATCCCGTCAGCAGTCCTCACGTCAACCTGGGCGCTCGAGTTCATCTCTGCTGACAGCTGCAGGCTTTTTACCTCAGTCATGTTTTTAGACTTTTTGTTGAGTCTGTGACATTTTCGCATTACACATTTTATCTTTCTTTTTTCTGTCCTGACCCATCAAAAACACTTTAGTAAAAATGTTCCACAAGGAAGAAATAGTGGTTTGTTTCAGAATGCAAAATCACGGCATTCTAAAGGGTTTACTTTTTATACAGTATAAACTGTGAGTAAATATTATGTATTTTTGATCTGTATTTATGTATTTATTTGTGTATTGTTTTTAGTTAATTATTTTCATAAAATCTGTAGTGTGTGTTTGTATTTATGTGTATATATGGCAGATGCCACCCTAAAAGAAAGCCTTGCCACCCAGCAACAAATTAAAGGTTATGGCCAATTTGAAAATTTACGAGCGCAAATCTTTCGTGATTCGTGATCCCGCTCCGAACTCCCGAACTGATTCAAATGATTTGCGATCCCCAAACTGACTCAAATGATTCGCGAACCCGCTTTGAACTTTCGAATTGATTCAATTGATCCGCGAAGCCGCTCCGAACTCTCGAACTGATTCAAATGATTCGCGATCCCCATAACTGACTCAAATGATTCGCGAACCCGCTTTGAACTTTCGAATTGATTCAAATGATCCGCGAAGCCGCTCCGAACTCTCGAACTGACTCAAATGATTCGCGATCCTGCTACGAACTCCCGAACTGATTCAAACTGATTCGCGATCCCCAAACTGACTCAAATGATTCGCGAACCCGCTTTGAACTCCCGAACTGACTCAAATGATTCCCGAACCCGCTCCGAACTCACGAACTGACTCAAATGATTCGCGAACCCGCTTTGAACTCCCGAACTGACTCAAATGATTCGCGATCCCGCTCCGAATTCCCAAACTGACTCAAATGATTTGCGATCCCCAAACTCTAATAATTTACAAAGTATAAATGTACTGTAATATTTTTGTTGTTGCTGTTGTTGTTGCTATAAAAACAGACTTAAGCCATCAATAGCCTTTAAAATGGCTTAAAATGCATTATATAAAAAAATAATGAGGCAATAATGATTGGTTAATAATAACACTGTTAAAATACATAATGTAGGCAAATACAAAATAAACAATTTATGTACATGTTATTACAAATGCCATGTGATTGCTGCTGTTACACTTACAGTACGATCAAATCGTTGTTTAGGCTACTTCCTAACTGACCAAACATTTCATTAAAATATTCATTTAATCTTTCGTTTTTGGCCACCTTTTTGCTATAGATGACACAGTCTTTATATTTCTTCAACAAAAAACGTGCATATCACAACCCTTACACAAATAAATCATGGTTTTATCATAGTAAAACTGCTTAGTTTCCTTTTGCATGATTTCTGAATGCTTGAGACTATAAAATGAATAAGAGTAATAATGAAGTTAAAGCCACAGGTAAATGTCGAGAGCTACAATTGTGATTTGTAAATAATACAATTTATTAATTTAGTTTTTTATTTGATTAAAGTAATTTTTCACCCCTATAGTAGTTTTTTTCCATCATCATATTTGAGGAAGGGGGGCACAACAATACAATCCTGCTTAGGGCACCCATTTGGCCAGCAGAGGCCCTGAAGGTGTTGTTATACACATCTCTGGGAATGTGTGCACTACTACACACACACACACACACACACACTGAAGCACGCGTGGTGTTTTCAGCTCTTCACTATATTGATGCATGATGTATGCTACACATGTGCACGTCAGTGCGCTATGAGAGGATTTCACCATTTCATTTGATAAAACTATCGTCATTCATTCTTATCATATACACAGACTGACAGAAACGGCAATGTCTTTATGACAACCTGTCAAAATAAAATTTCTGTATAATATGAAGAAATTCAAACAGAAATATAGTACTATTGCAGAGTAGAGTATGCTATACTTCAAGAAGGCCTATTAACTAATAATAATAGTTAACTAAAAAAACACAGAAACTCTGTCTCACCAAAGTAAAAGTTTGGTCTAACTCAAAGAAATTATGTAAGAAATTGCATAGTAAAATATACTTAAAAAAAGATATGCTAAAACATTATTTTAAAGGAATATCACATAAGTTTTCATAGATGTTTTAATTTAAACTTGTCAAAACAATAACACCATATTTTTCAAAAACAATTTCTAAAAGTACATTTGTATTTGTGCCTATAATATTTATTTATTTATTATTATTGTCAGCTAATAAAACCTATGCTTCAGAGACCATTTTCATATAACATATAAGGCTAAATGTAGCTCTTGACTGGTTGAGTTAGATGGTGATTAACACTGAACAGTAGAAAATCAGTCTCCCCATCTGTAAATGTCTTGTGTTTCTTATAATAAATTGACATATTGATAACACTGAACCTTTTATAATGCTCTTAATTACATGTTGATGCATACTGTATGCATTAGTGAGTGTGGTGGTGCTTATGGGGTATGGTCACTTATTCCTTATATGTTAATGTTTGTTATAACTGTTTCAAATGCAAGACATTGATTGCATGAGATTAAGTTTGTAAATGATAACCTGTGTCCTTTTGTAGTCCACATATATTTATCATCAAACTGTGATAACTGTGACTAAATTCAGTATATATACGTCTGCCATATGTTGCCACCCCTCAATAATTCCTGCCCATATATATTAGTGGTGGGCCGTTATCGGCGTTAACGTGCTGCGTTATTCAGACACCAGATATAATTTTTGATATATATAGCAAAACTGTAATAATGTGAGAAATTGAAAGTTGAAGGTGTCTGAATAAATGTAGGTTTGATTGTATATTTATTTTTTACATTGAAGACTATCCAGTGCTATTTTACATTTAATTATTTGGTTTCTGTACCTTGACACCTACAAACTTGAAAAAAACTTAAACATTGGTGTGAAACAGGCGTAAGGTTGTTTGCACCTTGTGCAATGTGGAATTAGTTTACAGCTTTTTCAAGCACTTTGTGATGCATTTTGGAAACAGGAGATGAGCCCCTTTTCTAATGCAACACCTAGCTTGATAAACCCCTTCTCAAAGACTTACTGTTTGTCCATTTTATTTGGGTAACACACATATTCTGAATGCCTTCGGCTGAATTCGAATGAGCCATTTTAATCTAGATTAATTTCAAAATCACAGTGAGATTAATCTAGATTAAAAAAAAATTAATCTATGCCCACCTCTAATATATATATATATATATATATATATATATATATATATATATATATATATATATATATATATATATATATATATATATGCATATATATATATATATATATATATATGTATATGTGTGTGTGTGTGTATGTGTGTGTGTGTACAGTATGTTTCCATGTATACACTCACCTAAAGGATTGTTAGGAACACCATACTAATTCTGTGTTTGACCCCCTTTCGCCTTCAGAACTGCCTTAATTCTACGTGGCATTGATTCAACAAGGTGCTGAAAGCATTCTTTAGAAATGTTGGCCCATATTGATAGGATAGCATCTTGTAGTTGATGTTATTCACATGCAATTTATCGTGCAGCCTTTGTTTGTTGATCACAAAGTACAAATTAGATGAGGAAAACTAGGAAAAAAAAATTCTGAAAAAAGGGAGACTAGTGTTTGTCGACCTAATATAATAATATATAATAATGTCGACCTAATAGAAGTCGTGGCCTAATGGTTAGAGGGTAGGACTCCCAATCGAAGGGTTGTGGGTTCTAGTCTCGGGCCGGACGGAATTGTGGGTGGGGGGAGTGCATGTACAGTTCTCTCTCCACCTTCAATACCACGACTTAGGTGCCCTTGAGCAAGGCATCGAACCGCCAACTGCTCCCCGGGCGCCGCAGCATAAATGGCTGCCCACTGCTCCGGGTGTGTGCTCACAGTGTGTGTGTGTGTGTGTGTGTGTGTGTGTGTGTTCACTGCTCTGTGTCTGTGCACTTCGGATGGGTTAAATGCAGAGCACAAATTCTGAGTGTGGGTCACCATACTTGGCTAAATGTCACTTCACTTATATGTTCCAGATGTTCCTCTGAATTTGAATGAATCTTGATTAGGTCTGTTTTTAAGAAGTTTATTTGCATCAGTGAGACAAAGATCATCTGTGAGATTTAGTTTCCTTTGTTCGATAAGATTTGGCAAACATCCGTGTGAGGTATTTCCTGCTAAATCAATCACTTCATAGAAAAGACACCATTTGATTAGCAGTGACGTCGTACCAGAAAAAACTCAATGAGCGATTAACATTTTTTCACCCTGTTAATTGGGGTCACACGCAAAGGCCACATCAGAGACTGTGAATACCTTATGTGTTGGGTTCCTTTTGTTGCAATGTTTCTGATTAATGTTGAGAACCGAGGAAGGAAGGGCTATTGAAATCATATGATATAACATTTTAGAATAATTTAGAAACTGTGCCCAGATGCATGGTGGAGTTAGAAATATGATTCATGCATACTGTTTTGTATTTTTTTCCCTTTTATTTTATAAAAAAAATACAAAACTAAACCAAATAGCTAGTTAACAGACAATTTTCTCCTTTTGATGCATTTAAATGAGGATATATATTTATTTCGAGTACCGTGGTTTGAGATTATAGCCAGATCCTTCATCATTTACTAAGAGAAATATTCTCACCTACCCACTTTCTCTCAATCTCACAGACACTTTAGTGTCCATTAGTAAGAATATGAATCACTTTGGCTCTGACTGGTCTGACGGCTTTTTAATCTAATTTTCTTTCTACTCGTTTATCTTTTCAAGATAATCTTTTTAACCAAGAAGCACTGATAGAAACCTTCGTTTTCTGCAGTGGCCTGCCAATATCGCATCTTAAAAAGGCTGAATTTTTTCTTTTACACTTCAAGTATGTAAAATAGAGAAAATGAGATCATAAGGCACGATGAATTGAAAGCAGAGGTTTCTTTGCGGTCTTTTTATGATTTGGTTTCTAGGTTTCTGTAAATAGTCAAGTCGAATTGAGAGTTCTCCGAGTAGATGGACTCGAAGTGTTTGGTTTTGGTTTTCCCTGTTGTTGTTTTTTAAAATTAATGTTATATAACTCAATTGTAGGCAGATATCGGGTATCCTGTCCAACTGCGATCCAGAGATGCACACAGGTCTCTTTCAGAGCTGTCAAATGAACAATGCACACAGAGAGAACATCTATTAAATAGTTGTTTTCAGATCTGAACTGTGTGGTTTGCATCTATGTAAGAACTAAAGACTCTGTTGCAGTGGGCAATTTAAAGTGTAAAAAACCTCCCTGCATTCTGACTTTGTTACATATCCATTTTATGAGTTTCTTGCATTTAATGGCATTAACATCATTGCTTGCATCACACTTGTTCTTTGGATGAACTGACCACCTCTAACCTCTTCGATGCCCTAAAATTACAAAGGATTAGAATTATTTTTTTGTAGTCTGGTCTTGGAGCCAGATGGGTTTTTGGTCTATTATTCCCTCAACATGAGAGTTGTGAAGGATGTCTATTATACCTCTTCTCGTCCTCTCATCTTTCTCCTTCTTACCATCTCAGACGGCACTTCACCGTGGGCCAGCTGCACCCCTGTGTGAGGAATGAGAAATATCGATGGGACTGATCTTTCTTGGGGTCATGTTAAATCATTAATGGCAGCTCTAAGTTAGTTCCACCTTTCCGTCTGCCACAGGGTCGGCAGTCTGCCAGCAACTATTTTATGAAGCTTTCAATTCCCATCTGCTCAGGGTTCAGATATTCCTTTTGTTTGTAGAACAACTAAGCTAATAACAGTGGTAGTAGAAGTAGTAAAAATAATATTAATAATATTTTAAATATAACATTTTGTTTTGTTATTTGTGATTTGTTATTTATTATATATACAAATATTAATAAATCGTGTTTTTTATTTTAATTTATATTTATAAAGCCTTTTTGATTTTTATCACAACATTGTATTTTAGATATAACATATCAATAATAATAATAATAATAATAAATATAGCGATAACAATAATATAAAATTATTTTATATTATTAATGTAATTATGTTATTAATAAACAATGTTATAAATCATTATACTTTTATTATTTAAAATGTATATTTTTATATATTATTAAAATTTTTAATAATAATAATAAATTATAATATTTAGTGTTATTATTATGGTTCATGTTAATACAGATATGTATTTAATGTTATGTAATTAATGATATATATATATATATATATATATATATATATATATATATATATATATATATACTTTAAAAATGACATTATTTTCCATTACACATTAAATATTAAACATCCATTATACATACATTAAACATCCATTATATTTGTCCTTAAAATGTTATAAATTATTAAATAGTAGTATTGTTTTATAATAATAATAATAATAATTATTATTATTATTATTTATGATTTATATTTTTATATTGTATATTTATGCTTTTTAATTTTAATAATAATGCTAATAATAAAACAATAGTAATAACTAAAGTAATATGTAATAATTTGTATTATAAGAATAATATTATATGTATTAGTATTATAAAAAAATCTGTCCGTCCATTGTATTTGTTTTGTCTGTAATGTGTTGCGTGGCTGTTGCTCAGTGCAGCAGGATTCTCTCCGAGTGTTTGGATCTGTTTGTGACTGCAGCGGGATCATTGGTTTTATCGGAAAGGCTGTGAGGTGTGAATTGATGGCAGAGTAAAGCTGTAAACATTTTTTATAGATAGAGTAGTAAGTCACATTTACGACACTCACCTGTGAAAACAGAGCTTAAAATAGACCAGTCGTGAGCCATGCACGTCTCCCCGCATGATGAACGGATGCTCCGATTATTTGCCTTGTTCAATTTCAATCTCGCTCCAGGCTAGAGACCTGTGAGCGAGGATTGTGGGTAATTTCACCCCTTGGGGCTCTCAGTGCACTTTGGATGCATTGATGATCTGCTGATTTATGAGGTGTGGTGTTGGCTCTTAAAAACAGTGATGTTCCAGAAGAATACTAGTCTTAAAAGCTCATCCAATCAGATTTTAGCTCCATATCCATTTTATAAATACTTTTTGTGTACAATGGTTTGCGAGAATTTTAAGTTAAGGTGTTATATATAAAATATGTATAACAATGCTAATAAATAATAATATAATAGTAATGTTTGTTTTACATTTAAAATATTATATATATAATATATTTTATATATCTCATTTTAATTATATATATATATATATATATATATATATATATATATATATATATAATTAAAATGAGATATATAAAATATAACTATGAATAATATACTAAAACTAATAATACTAGCATTATTAATAATAACAACAATAAAATATTTGTATATATTTATATATAAAATAACATTTTAGGGTTATCTATATCTATATAATTAATCTCTATATAAATTTATTTATATATAATATTATTTGTTATTATTATTTATATTTATTTATTTGTAATTTTAACTTATTTTTTTGATAATTTCATTATGTGTTTCAGTCACAGTAATAACAATACACATTCTCTTCCTCTCTTCACAGAGTCTAGAAAACTACACGTTAAAGTGTCCGGCAGGAATGGAGGTGATCAGCCTCCCTGATGGACTCAAACTTCCTCCTGTTCCCTTCACCAAACTGCCCATTGTCAGGTGAGAAAGCTTGTACCAAACATAGTCACACTTGCATTTTTCTAGTCCTACTCTGATCTAAACAGGCTGAATTTTGCTTCTGCCTCTTTAAATATTTCTTATGTGAATGAGATGATTTGCATATGTGGGAGCTCATATGTTAATGAGCTCATGGTTGTGGCTTTATGCAGCTTAGCTTCAGTAAATGCTGAACTCCTCTCCTTGAACTGTCACCTTATCGTGGTGGAGAGGTTTGAGTACCCGAATGATCCTGGGAGCTATGTTGTCTGGGGCTATATGCTCCTGGTAGGGTCTCCCAAGGCAAACAGGTCCTTGGTGACGGGCCAGACTAAGAACAGTTCACAAAACCCCTTATGGCAAAATTAAAATCAAGGACCGTGACGTCGCCCGGCATGGCGCAGCCGGGGCCCCACCCTGGAGCCAGGCCCGGGGTTGGGGCTCGTATGCGAGCGCCTGGTGGCCGGGCCTTCCCCCATGGGGTCCGGCCGGGCTTAGCCCGAAGGAGTGACGTGGGGCCGCCCTCCTGTGGGCTCACCACCTGCAGGAGGGAGCGTAAGGGGCCGGTGCATAGTGGATCGGGCGACAGTCGTAGGCGAGACCCCCGACGACCCGATCTCTGGACACGGAATCTGGCTTTAGGGACGTGGAATGTCACCTCGTTGGCGGGGAAGGAGCCTGAGCTTGTGCGGGAGGTCGAGAGGTACCGACTAGAGATAGTCGGGCTCACCTCAACGCACAGCTTGGGCTCTGGAACCACACTTCTTGAGAGAGGCTGGACTCTCTACCACTCTGGAGTTGCCCATGGTGAGAGGCGGAGGGCTGGAGTGGGTTTGCTAATAGCCCCCCAGCTCAGCCGCCATGTGTTGGAGTTTACCCCGGTGAACGAGAGGGTCGCTTCCCTGCGCCTTCGAGTCGGGGATAGGTCTCTCACTGTCGTTTGTGCCTACGGGCCGAACGGCAGTGCGGACTACCCGGCCTTCTTGACAGTGACACCTGGAGGGGCGTGATTGGGAGGAACGGCCCCCCTGACCTGAACCCGAGCGGTGTTCTGTTATTGGATTTCTGTGCTAACCACGGTTTGTCCATAACGAACACCATGTTCAAGCATAAGGGTGTCCATCAGTGCACGTGGCACCAGGACACCCTTGGCCGGAGGTCGATGATCGACTTTGTGGTCGTGTCATCAGACCTTCGGCCATATGTCTTGGACACTCGGGTGAAGAGAGGGGTGGAGCTGTCAACTGATCACCACCTGGTGGTGAGTTGGATCCGATGACGGGGGAGGAAGCTGGACAGACTCGGCAGACCCAAACGTACTGTGAGGGTCTGTTGGGAACGATTGGCCGAGCCCCCTGTCAGAGAGATCTTCAACTCCCACCTCCGGCAGAGCTTCGACCGGATCCCGAGGGAGTCTGGAGATATTGAGTCCGAGTGGACCATGTTCTCCACCTCCATTGTCGCTGCGGCTGCTCGGAGCTGTGGCCGTAAGGTCTCCGGTGCCTGTCGAGGCGGCAATCCCCGAACCCGGTGGTGGACACCGGAAGTAAGGGATGCTGTCAAGCTGAAGAAGGAGTCCTATCGGGCCTGGATGGCTTGTGGGACTCCGGAGGCAGCTGACAGGTACCGGCAGGCCAAGCGGACTGCAGCCCGGGTAGTCGTGGAGGCAAAAACTCGGGCCTGGGAGGAGTTCGGTGAGGCCATGGAGAAGGACTATCGGTTGGCCTCGAAGAGATTCTGGCAAACTGTTCGACGCCTCAGGAGGGGGAAGCAGTGCCCTACCAACACTGTTTACAGTAGAGATGGGCACCTGTTGACCTCAACTGGGGATATCGTCGGGCGGTGGAAGGAATACTTCGAGGATCTTCTCAATCCCACCGACTTGTGTTCCGTTGAGGAAGCAGTGGCTGGGGACTCGGAGGGGCACTTGTCCATCACCCCGGCTGAAGTCATCGAGGTAGTTAAAAAGCTCCTCGGTGGCAAGGCACCGGGGGTGGACGAGATCCGCCCCGAGTACCTCAAGTCTCTGGATGTTGTGGGGCTGTCTTGGCTGGCACGCCTCTGCAACATTGCATGGCGGTTGGGGACAGTACCTCTGGACTGGCAGACCGGGGTGGTGGTCCCTCTTTTCAAGAAGGGGGACCGGAGAGTGTGTTCCAACTATAGGGAGATCACACTTCTCAGCCTCCCTGGGAAAGTCTATGCCAGGGTACTGGAGAGGAGAATTCAGCCGATAGTGGAACCTCGGATCCAGGAGGAACAGTGTGGTTTTCGTCCCGGTCGTGGAACACTGGACCAGCTCTATACCCTTTCCAGGGTGCTGGAGAGTTCATGGGAGTTTGCCCAACCAGTCCACATGTGTTTTGTGGACTTGGAGAAGGCATTCGACCGTGTTCCTCGCGACATCCTGTGGAGGGTGCTCCGGGAGTATGGGGTCGGCGGCTCCCTACTTAGGGCTGTTCGGTCCCTGTACGACCGGAGCAAGAGCTTGGTTCGCATTGCCGGCAGTAAGTCAGACCTGTTCCCGGTGCATGTTGGACTCCGGCAGGGCTGCCCTTTGTCACCGGTTCTGTTCATAATTTTTATGGACAGAATTTCTAGGCGCAGCCAAGGGCCGGAGAGTGTCCGGTTTGGGGACCATACGATTTCGTTGCTGCTTTTTGCGGATGATGTTGTCGTGTTGGCATCCTCAGACCAGGACCTTCAGTGTGCATTGGGACGGTTTGCAGCCGAGTGTGAATCGGCTGGGATGAGAATCAGCACCTCCAAGTCCGAGGCCATGGTTCTCAGTCGGAAAAGGGTGGATTGCCCACTTCAGGTTGGTGGAGAGTTCCTGCCTCAAGTGGAGGAGTTCAGGTATCTTGGAGTCTTGTTCACGAGTGAGGGAAGGATGGAACGTGAGATTGACAGATGGATAGGTGCAGCTTCTGCAGTAATGCGGTCGCTGTACCGGTCTGTCGTGGTGAAGAAGGAGCTGAGCTGTAAGGCAAAGCTCTCGATTTACCGGTCAATCTACGTTCCTACTCTCACCTATGGTCATGAGCTGTGGGTCATGACCGAAAGGACAAGATCCCGGATACAGGCGGTCGAAATGAGCTTTCTCCGTCGGGTGGCTGGGCGCTCCCTTAGAGATAGGGTGAGAAGCTCGGTCACTCGGGAGGAGCTCAGAGTAGAGCCGTTGCTCCTTCACATCGAGAGGAGCCAGCTGAGGTGGCTCGGGCATCTATTTCGGATGCCTCCTGGACGCCTTCCCAGGGAGGTGTTCCAGGCCATCTCACCGGGAGGAGGCCCCGGGGAAGACCTAGGACACGCTGGAGGGACTATGTCTCCCGGCTGGCCTGGGAACGCCTCTGGGTCCCCCCGGAAGAGCTGGAAGAAGTGGCTAGGGAGAGGGAAGTCTGGGCGTCTCTGCTTAGACTGTTGCCCCCGCGACCCAGCCCCGGATAAGCGGAAGATGATGGATGGATGGATGGATGTTATTGTACATCAAACATTCTTCTGACTATTTATGATGAAATATTTCTGTTTTCTATGAAATCATAATGTTGTATTGTTTATTTGAACACATTTATCTCAATGTCCACTTAGAGGCTTTTGATGGTGTATTTCCACAGCTCAGACTCATCTGAACTCTAACTTTGGTTTAAAACATTTTTGAAGTTTGTTGGCCTATGAGCCATAAGAAAGCTGTATGAAAATTAAATATGCAGCTTTCATTTGTTTTATTCTCCCCAAATTAAACATTTGAATGGGAAGCGCAAACTTCACATATCCTTTCATCTGTCCCAAGGAAGTTGCTGATGTTCTTTGTGCGATGGAAAGAAAGGCCTATAAATGTGTTTAACAGATGTATTTCACAATCCCACCAGTGGCTAAAGCTCAACATGTTCACTTGATTGAAGTCTCCATTTCTCAAAGCGCTCATCTCCGAAGAGCTTTTTTTTTTTTTTTTTTTTTTTTTTGGAGTTGTTCAAATGCCTTAATTTATCCTTAAAGGGATATTTAATTATAAAACTTCAGACAAGGAGTTTTTCTCCTGATAGTTAGCTCCCTCTTCACATGTCATTAACATGCAGTATCTCACTCGCTGCTTGCTGCCAGAGTTTACACAGAGGGCGAATTTTAAGATTTTTTTTTTTAAAAAGTTCCATAATTAAATCTTGTCGTTGTAGTAAACAACGTTAACATCTTATAGGAAAGAGTACATGTCAGTGTTAAACTGCCCTGATTGCTGTTCGGAGATGTTGTTGCTCTGGCAACAGTGTTATGAGAAATTTAAGCTCTAAAGTCGAGAGGTTCGTTGTTCAGAATCAAGTGAAAGTTCAGAGTGATTCTTGTGTCCTTTTCTATGAATATCTGAGAACAGGAAGGGTAGAAACAGAACTGTGGAGTGTTGAAAGCTGGTCACTTGAGAGCTTGATTTAGTAACTCAGTAAGAACACAGACAGACTTATGCCAGTCTTTTTTTCCTTTTTTTTTAACATTTGTGCATTGCTCAAATTCACTACCCTTTCGTTATGTTCTTGGATGAAAACGTAAAAAAATTTAACTGCTGTAAAAATGTATCAGATTCATATTTTTTTCTTTTTTTTCAGATTTTGCATGAATCTGTTAATCTACTTCAGTTCTGAACAAAACTACCAATTTTTTTTTTTTTTAAATCCAAGTTTTTAACTTTTTAATTGCCAAGTTCATAAATGATGTCACTGATTTGGGGGGAAAACACACAAAATTACTTATTTTCAATATAAAAATAATTGTGGCTGGATTTTTTCTTTTACTTTTTATAACAGTCTTGGGCATGTCAAAGAATAGTAGCAACATTGGCTTTGATGCATTTTTTAGTTTTTGTGCAGCATTAGATTAAATTTAAAGGGGGGGTGAAATGCTATTTCATGCATACTGAGTTTTTTACACTGTTAAAGAGTTGGATTCCCATGCTAAACATGGACAAAGTTTCAAAAATTAAGTTGTACGTTTGAAGGAGTATTTTTGTTCCAAAAAAAAAGAAAAAAAAATATTTATCTTATACATTTTTTACAGCAGTTTAATTTAGTGGATGTTTTCATCCATGAACATAATGAAAGGGTAGTGAATTTGCCAACAGTGTACCATTGAGTTTTTGAAAAATTCAAAGCATTTTCCCCAAAAATGGGTAAAAATAAGATTTGGCACCAAAAATCAATCCATTAGCTCAAACACAGAGAAAGTTGTGGTCAAAATAAGACTCAACTTTACCCCCTAGTGGACAAATGCGTCCCCAACAACGCATACGGGTTAAATCACAGTCTAGGTTTCTAATATTCACTGTTTCTTGCTTCTTATATATAGCTTCTGTTATATAAAGCAAATGATGGGGTGAAATAGTTGGTTGTTAGGTTGGTTGTTAGGTGGTTGCTAGGATGTTGTGGGTGGTTGCTGGGTTTTAGTTGATAGTGTTTTGGGTGGTGTTGAGGTTGTTACTGGAGATTTGGTGTGGTTTTCTAGGATCTGAGGTTATTGCTAGGATGACTGCGTTGTTGGAGTGGTTGCAAGGTGGTTGCGTTGTTGGAGTGGTTGCAAGGTGGTTGCGTTGTTGGAGTGGTTGCAAGGTGGTTGCGTTGCTGGAGTGGTTGCAAGGTGGTTGCGTTGTTGGAGTGGTTGCAAGGTGGTTGCGTTGTTGGAGTGTTTGCAAGGTGGTTGCGTAGTTGGAGTGGTTGTAAGGTGGTTGCGTTGCTGGAGTGGTTGCAAGGTGGTTGCGTTGTTGGAGTGGTTGCAAGGTGGTTGCGTTGTTGGAGTGTTTGCAAGGTGGTTGCGTAGTTGGAGTGGTTGTAAGGTGGTTGCGTTGTTGGAGTGGTTGCAAGGTGGTTGCGTTGTTGGAGTGGTTGCAAGGTGGTTGCGTTGTTGGAGTGGTTGCAAGGTGGTTGCGTTGTTGGAGTGGTTGCAAGGTGGTTGCGTTGTTGGAGTGGTTGCAAGGTGGTTGCGTTGTTGGAGTGGTTGCAAGGTGGTTGCGTTGCTGGAGTGGTTGCAAGGTGGTTGCGTTGCTGGAGTGGTTGCAAGGTGGTTGCGTTGCTGGAGTGGTTGCAAGGTGGTTGCGTTGCTGGAGTGGTTGCAAGGTGGTTGCGTTGTTGGAGTTGCTGTAAGATGGTTACGTCGTTGGAGTTGTTGTAAGGTGTTTGCGTTGTTAGAGTGGTTGTAAGGTGGTTGTCAGCATTTGTGGTGGTTGCTATGGTTTTGGAGTTGTTGCTGGAGGTTTAAATAAGGTCAAAACTCCCATATATCACAAAATTTTTATGCTCACATGAGGTGGTTTTCCAGGCAACTCGAAAAAGGAATGTATCAAAAAACATGTATCTTTTTTTCTTTTGCATTTACAGGTCATCTGAGTCACATGATTATTCTTTAATATACTATAACCTCCAAGAAACACCTCGTACACCTCATAAAGGCTTTTTTCCTTTCCGATAATGCTTGAATATTTACACTACACACGTCTGATGCTTTACGGCTCTGACACAGCCACTGGCCACTCTAGTCAAAGCTGGTGTTTATACCAGCTGCGCCGCGGTACTTTTCCGAAGATTTCCAGAAGTGGCTCTCTGCACTGCTTCACTAAAGATACACATCTACTTCTTCGATTAAAAATAATGATTAGTTCGGTGGCTGTGATATACGTAAACCTACCAACATCCTTTGCCATGAATTATCATTAGACTTATTGCCAATTGTTTTTATCGACATTTATGAAATATCGCAGAAGTTTTGCACAAATCTGTAATGGAAACCTTGCGACTGATAATAATTATCAATAATTTTACAAAATATTTTCATTTCAAATATTCTGTTCTTTTGAACTTTATTTTTGCCAAAGCATCCTAAAAGAAGTATATCATAGTTTTCACAAAAATATGAGGTATTTCAACTCTCAAAGTCAACACTGATATCAATAAATGTTTCTTGAGCAGCAAATCAGCATACTAGAATGATTTCTGAAGGATCATGTGACACTGAAGAGAGCATAAGACACCTTTCAGGACCTTTCTGTTTACTTAATATGTGAAACTCTCTCAATTTTTTGCTTATTTCTTTAGATCTGTGTCTCTGTTAAACCTTCCGATGAGTCTGCGTCCTCATAAGGTGAAAGGCCTTCTGGGACAGGGCATGTCCAGCACCAGCCCATTCATCTACTCTCCAATTACAATGCACAGCAGAGGAGACGAGCGCTTGAAGAAGATCAGTGAGTCGTTCTCTTAAAATTCCTCTGTGTTAGTTATTGTTTTCTCTGAGACTTTAATCATATTGGTGTGATCTTTGAGTGTTGACCTCACACACTGTTTATGCAGGTTGGTATTGCTCTGATGGGCTTCGGTAGTGATCTTAATTACTGTTTAAAAGATTCTAAACTGAACACACATCATTGTGCTTCCACGTGGTCTGTTTGATTCATTATGACAGGCGCTGTCATTAAGTTGTCCCTTTTCCTGTTGGCAGTTGGAGGCGGCTGGAAGGAGTTGAAGTGTTTTCTGGATCTCTTAAGCAGAATCAAACGGCACAGGCTCTATTATTTATAGACTTATTAAGGCAAATGGCAGAACACTTTGCCACATTAAAAATACTATGGCAGTGTAGTTGTTTAAAATCTCAAACCATGGTGACTAGCTGGTACTGTGATGGTATTACAAGTTAAAACTATGGTGCTTTGATACAGTAAATATATTATGGTATTCTTTAAAGTACAAAGAAAATACTATCTTAAATGAATACCATGAAATGTATTAAAGTATCATTTTACTTTACAGTATAGTTCTGGTATAACCATGGTATATTAATATTTATCATGATATATTTTGAATTACACACACACACACACACACACACACACACACACACACACACACACACACACACTACTCCTTATAGTACTGGTCATAACATAACATAACATAACATAACATAACATAACATAACATAACATAACGTAATATAGGTTTTGGCATTGCCATCCAGAAAACATGTTTTTTTTACTTCTTGATACCTTTTTGAAAACTTTCCTAGCAGCTTTGATGTCAAAGATATATCACTATAATAATCATTCACCATTCACGTGTCAGTATAAGTCTATTTATAGATCAAGCTCCTCCAGAGTCATATTAAATTCATGGACTGTGTCTAATCTCTCACTCTGGGCATACCTTTCTCGAGTTCTATTGTTTTGTTGTAGATTTTTTGGGTATATTTTTGGATCGTAGGGGCCCTGAGGAACTGGCAGGAATCTTATGAAGACAGATGGCTGTTCAGTGTGAGGTTGCCCCGACTTTTCAAACAAATCATGTTGTATAAGAGTCAGATGGCTGTTTCCAGCCTGTCTTATTTCATTCTGCCAAAACCCACCAACGTCTACTGCGAGTGCCCGTTTTTATTGTATTTTTTCATGTGCTATCCCATGTCCACTTGGATACTCCCAGTGGTCCCGATTTCACTCTTAATTACGTGGGAGTGGTTAGTCAACCGCTTCCGTCACGGGTCGTGATTAGTCACAGGTGGGCGGGAAGAATCGACACAGGTGGGCACTTTCCTGAAGACTTCGTCTTTCTGCCGTTGAAGCGAGGTTTTGAGTTGCCTCAATTTCCGGTTGATTGCACAAGCACCTAGATGTCAAGAGATAGTTTTCCAAAGAGGGATGGAGGGAGCAAGAGAATGAAAGGACAAGGGAATTCACATTCAAAACCATCATTCTGGTCGTTTACATAATTTGATCATTTTCAATCAGGGTTCAATTAGTGCCACATACTTCCGCTTTCAAGTGAGGCTTCACTGAAATGCCACTTGGTCTTGTTTGGCTTTGGCTTAATGAAACCATTCAGATCCTGCTTTATTTTCTTTTAAAAAATGTCGACATATTTGCCTTTTTAGTGGCTTTTGCTTTTGTTTATGCTTAAAAAACTTTTTTTTTTTCGAAATTATAAGCAAAAAAGATCACAGATGTACAAGAAAATACCATTTCATTTTTTATACTTAAAAAATGCAATGCCTTATTCAACATGTTAATTTAAAATTCTTTGTAATTGTTTGTGAAATTTACCTCCAATATCTGAGTGAAAATTTTTCTATACCATTTTTTTTTCAGTGTAATTTTAACGTGGTTTTTGCCTGACAGGTTATAAAACTGGTGAAAAAAAAAACAGTTTTTACATTAGATATGACTTAGCTCCCTCTCTGTTTTCAGTATAGATGCTCTGCAAATGTGAATGACTCTTATGAGCTGATTCTTTAATGAGTCATTCAGAAAGACTCACAAGATGCCAATTTGAATCAGTCTGATGAATGTTTATCTAATGAACTCACTGACTCTCATGAGCTGTTTCTTTAATTATCCGTTTAGAGAGATTCACAAGATACCAGTTTGAATCAGTCTGATGAACACTTTACTGAATGAACCCACTGAATCAGTGTGACTCACTCACTCAAAGTTTTTATTGTGTTTAGTTATGAACATATCGAAATGAAGCATTTTTGTTGTGTACTTAAATTGATTAATTCACCCCAAAATAATTTCAGTATAAGTCATACAGGTTTTGGATCAACACAAGGGTGAGTAAATGTTGACAGAAAATGTATTTTTGGCCGAACTATCCCATTAAAGTTCTGAAACTTAAGTTAGTATTATTAATGGATATTGTTCTTGTGAAAATGTATTTGAGTGCTTTTCTTTGTGATCAATTCCACAGACTGGACATGTTACTTTCCAGAATGTCTGTTTAGAGACTTTCCAGGTCCTAGAGACTGATGTCACACCTGACATTTGTGTCCAATAACCATTTTTTTGCTCTCCGTTTACACACCTGTCTAGTAATCGTGACAGTCGTGACAGGACGTCACCGCTCTCATGCTCTCGGTGGTCGAGTTTCAAATCCACAAAATCCAGTTTTCTCCGTTTAGCAATTTCAATCATTCATTCCTTTCTTTCTTAACGGCTCCCATGCACGTTGCGGGGTCAAATGTGGCTTGTAAACGAGCTGCATTATACGATGCTCCCTTTTGTTTGATTGGTAAAAGCTCGCTTAATAACTTCCCAGAATGCCACAGGCATTAGGGGATGTGTCATGCCTGTCTCGGGGTAAGCCGAGCACCCAAGGCTAACGTCTCTGAGTCACACACTTTCCCTGACAGAAAAATCTTTGGGCCGATGAACAATGTCACTTGTTTGTTGTTTTGCCTTCAAGGCTCCATTGGCTTGAATATTTTATGTAGCGATGACGCGCCACACTAAATTTGACCTGGCTGTATGTAATGAGCAGCCAGGTAAACACTCCTCCGTTTGATTTGAGAACTGAAAAGAATGTTTGCATTGATTTTGGACTGTATGTCTGTTTCCAACCCTGTGGGGTTGATATGTAAGCTAGTGCGAGTTTGTGCCGAATCAACTATAGATGGTGTGTTCTTTGCTGTTCTGTTGCTTTCTTGTTCTTGCCAAAAAAGCACTCTGACTCACGCACACACACACACACACACACACATACACAGACACACACCAGATGTCTCTGGAGAGAAGTCCTTTATCAAAGCGAACAGCCTCCACAAACACACACACACACACACTGAAGCAGGAATTGCGTGAGGTACAATTAGTCGACCATTAACTAAATCAAAAAGGTATATGTGTGCGTAATTGTATGTGACTGATGAAACTGAATTAGGAAATGTTTTTTTTTTTTAATGCATTTGCCTAATTACTTTTAGAAGTTATATTTTGTGTGCAACTTGAGGGATTAGCAAAATCACAAATGAATGATCAGTTCTGGTTCCATTAATGATTCGGGAAGAAATATTGGGAAGAAATGCAAGTCCTTTGCCAAAATAAGAGAGAATTTCAATTAAACAGTTCTTGTAGAAGGTGCAGAAACTTTTTAATGACTTTTCATTGTCCTTTTAGGGGTGGCATAAGTGTAATTCAATAGCTGGCCTACTGTGGAACACAAAACAAGATATTTTGAAAACTATTTTTCCATATAATGAAAGTCAATAGGGATGTAATGCCATTTTGGACTTTTTTTATTTAATTTAATTTATTCAATTAAACTTGGATTATCAGAATAAGTTGTTTTTTAATAATGATTCCTTAAAAAGAATCAGCCCATAAGACTCTTTTGTTCATGGATGTGTTTGATTCATGTTTTTGACGCAGAAGAATCGTTTGATCCATAGCATTTTAAATGTACTAAAAAGAACCAGCTTAAAGTATAAGAATCTTTTGTTTGGGAATCCGAAATGTCTTTGATTCACTAAAATAATCCAGTTAAAAGAATCATTCATTCTAAAACGTTTTCTAATCACAAAATAAAGAGCCCATTCATAAGGATCATTTGTTTCAGGAATCTGGAATGTTTTAGATTCACTTAATAATAATTGTTCTGGTGATCATGAGATCCATTCATTCTGATTTTTTTTTTTAAATAGCAAAGATTATTGGCTCACAGTCTCCTCTTTAGAATGTTGTTTTTTATTATTATTATTTTTTTTTTATTCGCTTAAAAATCTGGTGTATGAGAATCATTTGTACAGTTATCTGGAATGTTTTTGACTCACTAATGAACCAGGCTATGAGATTCACTCATTCTGAAATGCTTTTAAATTAGTAGAATGAAGTGGCTCATAAAAGTCTCTTCTTCAGGAATGTTTTTATTCACTTAAATGGGGGTTGGTGGGCTGGAAGATATTGGTTTCTGTTTATATCATGCTGTAGATGCTTATTTAATGTGCTTTACACTCCAGGCTCTGCAAAAAAGAAATCCTACTCATATCCCAGTGGTCCTGCTTGTACTACAGTACATTGTTTTCTCGCAGCGTTTAAACTCTAAACCCTGCTTACACACCTGTGATTCAATCTTGCAGACATCCCACAGCTATTTGGAGTGAAGCCATGGGTTCAGCCCAACACGAATCTCACACCTTGATCCAAATACAATTTCAGGAAGTTCCATCGGAATCTTCTCAAGCTTTGTCTCTCTAGTGCTTTCCATTTTAGAAAGTTTGACAGCCACCCTCACAAAAGCCTCCTTCGCGAAAGCTTCCGTAAATTGTCAGCACTGAGGGGCATTTAGAGTTCCGGCCCGTTCTTCTCCTCCTCTTCCTCTCTCATTTCTGCCTGTGATCAGATATCAAAGTTAACAGCCGCCTCTGCTCATCTGTCCAGCGCCGCGGCTGCAGACTAACAGAATATTTAATGCTCCGTGTAGTGCTTTCCTTCCACGTCAGATTCTATAACCGAGATTGATGTTTGCTGTAAAATAAAGAGGTTATATAGCAGGAGATGGGTTTTCCTATAATTGCACAGGCGGAGAATAGGTTTCAAGTTCTGCCTGATTCTGTTTGCGTCTTGAATCATAAAACGAGTGCGATGTCTTTCTTGGCTACATAGGAAAGTCTTAGCAGTGGAGGGAGGGCAGATTAGGTCTCTCTCGCTGTAAAGTCAATTTCTTTATCTTACTGAGTGTGTGGAGTTTTGAGAGGTTAGTGATCAAAGTCAATTGTCTCATGGAAATACCATTGATATTAAATCAAGAAATCATTATTTGTGCAGACTATAGTGCTCGATTAAACCACTAAACATAAGCAGGCTTCTTACATTTATAATAGAATAAATGCAATTTATGTTTTTAAAGAGTTTCGAGACTTATTGTGACTTTTGTTAGCAACACACACCATGCTTACTAAGGGTGCATTTATTTGATCAAAAACACAGTAAAAACTGTAATATTGTGAATTTAATATAGCTGTTTTCTATTTGAATTTGTTATAAAATGTAATTCATTCCTGTGATGCAAAGCTGTATTTTCAGCATCATTCCTCCAGTCTTCAGTGTCACATGATCCTTCAGAAATCATGCAGATATGATGATTTGGTGAAAGATTTATTCCTATTATATATTATTATTTTATTATCAATGTTTAAACCATTTTTTCCCCCAGATTTCTTTTGTAAAGAGAAAGATATTTATTTGAAATAGAATTATTTAGTAAAAAAAGTAAGTATTTACTGTCACTTTTGATCAATTCAGTGGTTTCTTGCTAAATAAAAGTATTAATTGCTACAAAAATATCGTACAGACCCCAAACTTTTAAATGGTAGTATATATTCAGCATTTTGTGTAAATTAATTATTATCACTTTACAATACTTAAAACATAACGTTGCTTTTCAAAGTTGAGTTTTGCACTTTCTTTCTCCGAGGTTTTGATAATAGTCTAGTGTGGAAGGCCTGGGTTAATTTACTCTCGCCGTAGATATTAAAACAGACTTTTCAAGTAGATCCAGGTGTCGGGGGTATATTTGCCAGTTTTAGTAATGAAAATCATAAAGTTCAGATTTCATGAAACCATGATCCTCTCTGGAGGTGTGTAGTGTTAAACTCTCTTGCTTAACTTGATATTGACGGCTTTGGGACTCATTAGATGAAAAAAACACATGGCTGTTGGCTGTTTGGATACAGATGAAATATTCATTATTTTATCAGAAATGGATGCAGTCGACTCCCTTTAGAGCAGAAAATCAGACTTCAGACTCTCCAGCAGCCCGATGGAAACCCCAAATACTGTTCAATCTCAGCCCGATACACAGAGCCAAAACTCATTTTCTAAATGTATGACTTGTTGTCGTCCCAGTGTGCAGAGAAACCATCTGCCTTCAAGCTACCTCTCCTACAGTGAATATATTTACTCTTATTCCCAGAGAACAGACCAGCATCCTTCAGGTGTGTGTGAGATAGATGAGCCAATGGCAAGTCTGTAGCTATTTTTGCCCATGCTGGATAGCTACAACTGGATTGACGACTTCTCCCAGATGCAAAAAACAAAACAAAAACATCACTCATAGCCAATATGAAACTCACAGCTTTGATCAAGATTTTGACTTCATTAACCTGTTGGGATTCAGTCTTGACACTCTCGTCCATGTTCAGTCTGTTAGAGAGTTTCAAAACTGTGTGCACTTTTTGTTCAGTTGATCAAAAGTGACAAAAAAAGTGATCAAAAATGACATTTTATAAAGTTGATGGAATGATTTCTGAAGGATCATGTGACACTGAAGACTGGAGTAATGATGCAAAATAATTCAGCTTTGTGTCTCAGGAATAAATTATATATAAATATATTGGGCACCCCTTGCACAATCTGTGAAAATGCAAGTAATTTTCAAAAAATAAGAGAGATCATACTAAATGCATGTTATATTTTATTTAGTACTGTCCTGGGTAATATATTGTTCAAAAGTTTGGGAACCCTTGGTTCTTAATTCTGTGTGTGGTCACCTGATGATCCTCGACTGTCTTTCTGTTTTGTGATGGTTGTGCTTGAGTCCCTTGTTTGTTCTGGACAGTTAAACTGAGCAGCGTTCTTCAGAAAAATCTTTAAGGTCCTGCAGATTCTTCAGTTTTCCAGCATCTTTGCATATTTGAACCCTTTCCAGCAGTGACTTTATGATTTTGTGGGGGGTGAAAACTTTTGAACACGATGAAGATGGCCAAATTTGTCTTATTTTGTTGAAATATAATTTTTTTCCATTTAGTTCTGCCCTTCGTAAGCAACAGAAGATACTTGTATGTTTCCCGGTACACAAAAATTAAGTACAATTTACCTTGATCTTCAAATTCCAAAAGTTTTCACCCCCCAGCTCTTAATGCATCTTGTTTCCTTCTGGAGCATCAGTGAATGTTTGAGTCCCTCAAATGTCCTCAGTCTGGGAAGATGTATCTCAAAATCATAAAGTCACTGCTGGAAAGGGTTCAAATATGCAAAGACGCTGGAAAACTGAAGAATCTGCAGGACCTTAAAGATTTTTCTGAAGAACGCTGCTCAGTTTAACTGTTCAGAACAAACAAGGGACTCATGAACAACCATCACAAAACAGAAAGACAGTCGAGGATCAACAGGTAACAGAACACAGTACTAAGAACCAAGGGTTCCCAAACTTTTGAGTGGGGTTATTTTAATAATTTCAGCAATTTTTTTGTCTTGTGGACTAAATGTTAATATCTTTTATGTACAATATCTTACTCAGGACAGTGCTAAATAAAAAATAACATGCATTTAGTATGATCTCTCTTATTTTTTGAAAATTACTCATATTTTCACAGATTCTGCAAGGGGTGCCCAAACTTTCGAGCCCCACTATATATATATGTGTGTGTATATTTATGTGTATATATATTTGCAATAATATGTCACAATATTATACTTCAAATCAATGCAGAAAAAATGCATTTTTGTGTGTGTGTGTATATATATTATATATATATATATATATATATATATATATATATATATATATATATATATATATATATATATTAGATATATTAGATATATTTGTCTACTGTAATTCATCAGTAGCATATTTTGAGTGATTTTATATGGACTCTTTGATTATAGTGCAGAGATCTCTGCTGTGATGCAAGCCAGCGCATCTGAATATTTGATATTCAGTTCAAAAGGAGCTTCTTTGTATGCAGAGGCTGTAAAACTGCTGGTTATGAGCCAAACAATTCTTCCCTCACCTCAACGCTGCTATTAACAAAACACCCCGCCGTAATTTTAAATGGCACATTCAGAGATGAAAACAAGCAAGCTGCATTTAAAGATTCCCTGATGCAGTAAAAAGAAAGTTTCTTCATCTAAGGGCCTCACCATAAAAAATAAAAAAAGTGCAAATGTGTATTTCCTTAATTATTAATTGCTTTGAAAAGATTTTTATGCATCTCTATTTCCGCTTCTAACCACACAGGTCATAATATGAAGTGCAGAATAAAATAAGATATTTTTGCAATGAAAAAAATAATTCATCTAGGTAAACTGTTTCTTCACATCATCGGGTGATCTGGGTTTTGTTCATCTACCTTTTCATGAATACTGTCTGCATACTATTCAGATGTGACCTATCGTTGCACATTAAACTTGGATTGAAGAAAGGGTTTAAAAAAGAAGCTCATCAGTGTTGAAACATAGTGGCAACAAAAGTTTTAGAGTACAACAGGCCTGTGAAATGATCTATTGTGACATCCGAGTTACTCTGAACGAACTGTTCCTCTGGTAAAGCTTTAATCTGACGTCCAGATATGTGAGCTTGACAGGAATTAACCAAAAAGAACAGAATGAGTCTAAGAATGCACAAAAAGGTTGTGTGCATGACAATCATGCCATTATTTCTGCAGTGCTAGATGTCTGTAAAGAACATGCAGTATTGATTAATAACATAGATATGCTATTAACAACTGATTTAAAACATCAAAGTAATCCACAAATTCAAAAAGTCTAGTCAATCATTTAAAACAAAAAACAGAGCTTTTGTAATAAAAAAAAATTATCATTAAGACTTTTTTTTTTCCTTAAAATTTTGCTTAAAATCATGGATAGTCCTCTATCCATAATATTGCCTTTTCCAGTGGGGATTCGTTTCCTGTGTGCATTCGTTACATATAGACTCTCATTTTGGCCAGAAACAATGGTTTAAAAATTGTTAACATTTCTTACAAACATAGCTTTTCACTTCTCAAGATGTTAACTGATGGGCTGGAGCGGTGTGGATTACTGGGACGTTTTATCGGCTGTTCGGACTCTCATTCTGACGGCACCCATTCACTTCAGACTATCCATTGCTGAACAAGTGATGTAATGCCACATTTCTCCAAATCTCATATTTCCATGCCTTATAGTTGCATTTAGCTGATTAGTGCTGCTTGATTAATAATATAGTTTGTTTTTGTGACGATACAAGCAGTCAGTATAGTGTTCATTAATGGGGTCTATTCTTGTTTAATCTCCTGCCTGTTTTTTTTCTTCAGGGTTCCATTAATGACAGCAGGTTTCATAATGCATTTATCATTTGTAATTTGACACAATTACGAGGGAAACTGAATGTTGAGCTGGACATAATGTACGTAGGATGGGACTTGATTTAGTCCATCATGCTTGTGCTTTGTTAGGCTGTGATATCATAGACTGTTATTACACAGCTGTCTAGAATACTTGATTTTGATTGGTCAATCTTGGCATTTACAATCTCAAGTTTATTTCTCATGTTGATTTTAATTGAATTGCTGTTTATTTCGGTTTCACTCAAGTGAGATGATTTTATCAGCTGCAGTGTGTTGATCCACCGTGGCTGCTGTCAGCGCTATCAGTTCATGAACTCAACCAGCCGTGCTGCTTTTGCCTGCTATAACTTTCTGGAAATAGATACAGCAAACCGAAAAAAGTACACGGTGTCTGAACATTTGCTGATTATTTTATGGATGTACGAAGTCAGTTCTTGTCATGTTTTCATTTTCAGCACTTAATGTACCATTTTATAATTCAAAACCTAGCAAATACCTCTACTCTAATGCTTTGGTATTTGGACATTATGTTTCTAAATGTTTTTTGAGGCTGTTGTAGAGGGGTTTGTACTATGATGACTAGAAGGTGAGCTCTTGGGGGCTTCTTTTTCAGCATTGCGGTTGTTTTGTGGTTTGATGTGGAGTGAGGTGTATCTCTCAGGGTAAACCGTGTTTTCAGGAGAGCCAAAGGGCAGATATCCTCAGGCTCTCAGCATGGACGGATCTCAGAAGCGGTGCAGGTGTCTGGAGTTGTGTGTCTTCCAGCGGAACAGCAGGAGGACAGAGCTTTATCCTGTCTCCTAAACCGATGGCTATTGTAGGGAGAGAGAGAGATATCTCCTCCTCCATTACGCACGTAATGAGGCATTAAACACTCTTTAACATCTTTATCGGGACTTTGTCTCAGGCGGCCTCTTAGCCTGATGCTGTTTCAGCTGTTTGTACAAGCAGTCCAAATTTAGAAATACTTACAAACTGAAGGAGCCATATCAGTGGAAACAGGATTTTGCATACTTTTTATATTTTAATCTATTTTTAGTGTCTAATTTTACTAATTAGCACCACTACATTATAGGAATTAATGCATAGTTCAATCAATGTTTGTTTCTAAATGAATCAAGGTGACCAACATGTCATATTTTGCATGCATTTATGTTTGAGTAGTAGTATCTCGGTGTGTGTGTGTGTTGCATATGGGCGAACAGCTGCTCCCACGCTGTGTGCGTGCTGATAATCAGCACTTTCTAACGAGCCAATTCATCTCTCGTTAACATTTGTTATGACCTGCAGGAGTTCCCACGCGGGGAGTTCTCACTCGCTCATGATTTTCAGACTGTGCAAAACTCTCGCTTCCCTAGATCTGCAACTTAGCCACTGGGCTGTTGTCGTAGTGGTTAGGCAGCGTTGCAATTGGGAAGAGAGCCGTGTGAAAAAGGTGCTTGTTAGTGAACAGATGGAGGTTTTCTTTCTTTCCCCACTCACTGTAAAAGCCCTGGAAGCTTCCTGACCCCTGCTGATGGGATTCGGCGACACTGACAGGTGCATCCATCTTGTATCTTGGGTCCAGGTCCACATACGTCTTCACCTGTCAGATCTCAACACCACTTAGAGCGGTTTATCGCGAGGCCATGCTCAAAAGGGCAAATATTTGACATGCTTGTGTGTGTGGGATGGAGCTCTTACACCGGCTGATGTCCACAGCAGACCCACAATCCCTGTTTGCTAAGCTGTAATGGACAACGACACAGTGAGGGGCCGTATAATGACTGTCGGCCTGCTGGAAACAAACACACACCCAAAACCACAGCTCGTTTATAAAGAGATTTTAGCACAGAAAGGTTTAATGTAGGCTAGAAGGACTTCTTGATTAGATTTGCAATTGCATGACCTTGGGCATATTGGGAATGGCATATTAGAAGTAGTTTTAGAATGCGTACTGTATTTTCTGTATGTCCAATTACAATTTTCCAAAATATGACGTTTGCAGAGCACACTGCACTACCGAATCCCACAGTGCAGTGCTTTCAACTTGACCCTTTATTATTATTTTTTGCCTTATTTGATCAGACATTTTACATAAAACTGTAGCAGTGCAAGTCCATGTCTGAATCATGCCATTAACATTTCATTGAAATCATTATAATTGCAAATTAATATCTTTATCAGGTCTTGGTCTCAGGTGGCCTTGAAGCCTGATGATGTTTTTGATGTTTGTAAAAGCAGTCCAGCTTTAAGAAAACATATCAGTGAAAACAGGAATTTTCAGATTCTTTTAACACATTGTACTTATTGTGTGTAGATGGCTTTATTTATTTATTTAATTAATTATTTAAAATAATGAATGTTAAATATTATTTTTTAATCATTTATTTTATTTGAAATACTTATTTTTTAATTCTCATTTAGTCATCTATTTTAAATGATTATGTATTTATTTTTTAAATTATTTATTTTAAATCCTGTAATGCAAAATAGCCTCAAAACTATTTCTAATTCATACTACGTGGCATAGAAGAGTGTAACAAACCCCCATCTCCTCTATTTATCACAAGTTAACTTGTTTTTACTTTTCCCAATTTTTCATTTTTCATTCATTATTCTGCTGCTGGTTAAACTGATCCCTTGAGCCAAAAAACTTTTTCCTTTTAAGATTCAGATGATTTCACTCAGTCCAAACTTAAACTATAGGATTAATATCAAGCAAAAGTAAAGAAGATGTTAACTATTTATTTTTATGCCACAGTACTGAGGTCAAATGAAATGCAATGGCTGTTTTCATGTTGACCTAAACTGCAGATTTCATTTTCAGCAGGTGGATTTGTCTGTGTTCTCATCCTCTGGTCTCCATAAGCAGAGCCACAGGTCCTTTTGTGTGACATCCAGCTTATGTTAAATGCTTAAACTGACTCGTGGGCTTCCCCCTTAAGGGGGATATTACATTTAATTCCTGTCCCCTTCTCATCATTTCAGAGGTCTGTGCTGTCTTGCATTCATCATATGGAAAACCGTCTTCATAGCATCTATAATAAAGAATCTCCTTTTTCAACCCTGCTTTAATTTCCCTCAGGAGTGAAGCCTGGCGTTTACTCGGTGTCAGTTGAGTGTAGCCCAACAGTGTGTTCACGCTGGATTTATGGACCAGTTTGGAATGGATTATTAGATTCCTGGTGGAAATGGAAAAATACAGTGTTTGGAAGAGAAAATCCATGATGATTTGAAGACACTTGAAACTATTTGCCCTGAACTGAAGGGGTTTCTTTAATGGGAGCAAATGGTTGGCTATTTTATTTTATTTTATTTTATTTTATTTTATTTTATTTTATTTTATTTTATTTTATTTTATTTTATTTTATTTTATTTTATTTTATTTTATTTTATTTTATTTTATTTTATTTTATTTTATTTTATTTTATTTTATTTTATTTTATTTTATTTTATTTTATTTTATTTTATTTTATTTTATTATTACTTATTTTTATTATTTATTATTACTTATTTTATAAGTAACTTTTATCCAAGTAATTATTATTATATTTTTTTTTTAACTCACCAGCAAATTACAACTATTTATTTTTAGTGTGAAATACACAATTAGCTCCAAATTCATGGAATTCATGAGAAATGTCAACAACAACCGTATTTCAGAGGCGACGGACAAGAATAGATACAGTTGGTTCTCATTCTTTGAAAATAATTCATGCGTTCTAAACTCCATATGGCCTTCAGCGGCGGATGATTATTAGTGTGAGACAGGGCTCTGGTTAATTTGAGCGTGAAATCTGCGAGCATACTGTAGATAATACAGTGAATATATCTCCTCCCGAGGGAACGAGGGGCCATTGTTTGGAAACGCTTAATCAGTATCAGACTCCGTCTCTGGATTAATGGAAAAGCTCAGTAGAGTTCACTAGCTTCCAGCTCTGGTGGATTTACTCAGAAACACAGAGCAAAATTCAGCTGAAGAGAGTCATATAGTGTTCCTGTTGCTTAACTGGTAGCAACAGTAGTGCTAGGAACACCAAGGTCATGGGTTTGATTTTGGCCGTCATTTATAGAGCAGTGCATGCAAGCATATTGATCAGGCCTGTCAACATCAATGAATCATCTTATATTTAAGAGCTGAATGCTTTTCATTCTTCATGCATTTATACAGTGTGCTGCTTTTCATTGATGTGTGTGTGTGTTGCAGATTTCCAGTGGGTGCAGGGCGACGTGTGTGAGGTGCAGTTGATCTACAATCCGATGTCACTTGAGCTATGGGTCAAAAACATGATAAGCATACAGTATTTGATTAATAAAATATTTGATGGAGTTATAAAAAACTAAATAATAAATGTATAATTTTATTTGTAATTTCAATTTACTTTTTAATATTTGTGTATTTTATTTACATTTTTATTTAATTTTAATGTTTTTTTATTGTAGTTATTGTGTGTGTCTGTGTGTGTGTGTGTGTGTATATATATTGTCTTATTATATTAATTGGTAAAAAATTTGATACAAAAGATGATGCATGCATTTCATATGGTTAGGGAAAAATGCCTTTTAATTAGGGTAAAAATTACCTGGAAATCAATTTATATTAAATTAAATAATATAATTGAATTCATAATTTAACTTTAGTTTTTTAACTTTTGTAATTTATTGTTCACTGTTTTTATATGTAATTTAATAAAAAATATTTTATTCATAACTTTACATTTACATATTTGTATTTTTATATTATATTTTACTTTACATTTTTTTTATTTTGTTTTATTTAAATTATTTGTATGAAATATATTTTGCTGTAATTTAAAATGTTATCTGTACGGCCAAAAATGATAGAGCATTTTAAGTTGCAACTGAACACACCGACACATTCGCTTAGACAGCTAAATAACATTGCTTTCTGCAATGCATTCTTCGGATTTTAGCAACATCTCACATCCGGGGCAAGAATGTGATGACTTTAAATGTTGGTAGGCAGCTTACTTACTGAATTTTTAGAACAGAATTATTTTATATTATATTCCTGTGTCGAACCTACTCCACAGCCTCTACAAATATCGAACAGCGCATCAATTCTATGTGGACTGCAAGCGCTGTGATTGGTTGGCTAGAATCCTTCCCTCCGTATGTACTAGAGTTTTGTGTGTGTTTATGGGCACTTTAATATACTTTAATGTTACACCTTCTTATATAAAATAAAACAAAGCAAAGAACAAATGTCTTATCATTTATTATGCTGAAACAATGTTGATCTGCCGTGGTACAAGTCCTTGTGGAGATGGAAAGAATGTCATCTTCTCCTGTTCCGTTGTTGTTTCCTTTTGTAGTTATAAATAGTGATTTGATTATTTGATATTTATTTGCTGCTGTCACGACAATAATGCTTCTCTGATGAGCTCCTTCTTCTTCGGCTTTTGTCGTGGTTACACCAGCTACATGCCTGTGGACACTGCAGACTAGCGGTTTGCATGTGTACTGCTTGTCGATGTGGATAACGGTGCATAAGTATAAATAAAGGCTACATCGTACGTCAGATGCAGAAGTATAAATCATGCTTAAGTGCATGTGCTCTTTGGTTTAATTACTATTGCAAATATTCAGAAAACCTGTTCTTGACACTTTAATGTCTGAATTATGGTAGAAAATAAGATTTTACATCAGAACCCTGCAGAGGCTTTATGGTGTTACTCTTTATGTTGATCAGTGTAAGAGAAAATGCTAGAAACAGATTCTACGCATGAGCACTTATATTTGAAGCATTAAAAAGTGGTATTGGGCACTATGGAGAACTATAAATCCATTGCTTAATTTCTAGAGTCACTATCTATGGCATTTTGCTCTCAGTGAGAGCAGAAAAATTGTGCTGGAAACTTGTCACACTGCACCTAGCAGGATATGGTGTGTTCATTGTGTTGCTTTGTGATTTAGCCACTGTGCCAAGCAATGGGATTGTAATGCAAATCTCATTGCCAAAAATCTTTTTGTGTTTTTCTCTTTACATATTAACTGCACTTTAGAGTTCGACCTAGACAGCTGAAACAAGACTGTGCCGCTTATTGGTGGCTTGAGGGCCATTTAGGCCATAGAAGGTCACCCCGACCTGTCTATAATGACAGGGGAATAGAGGCAGAATCACACTGAAAAGATGGGGACAGTTTGTGTGAATGTGGGAGAGGGGTTACAGTGTCTTCCTGACACTATAATGGGCCTCTCATATGAGACCCAATTATCAGAGTCCAGCCATGTGGAGACGCTCCTAAGAAACCAACATAATCACATATAAAAAGCTGACTCTTATAGTGCTCCTTTGTTGTCTGCTCTCTACAGTCATGGCCAAAAGTTTTGACAGTGACATAAATTTTGTGTTTTGCAAAGTTTTCTGATTAAGCCTTTGTTGTTCCAATCATTGTGTTCTTGTTAGCAATGGTTAGCTCCAAAAAAATGCATGCAAACACCATCGCTTTGCATCAAAATGGCCCACATACATGGAAATTGCTACAAAGAATATTGCATCTGAAAGAACCTTTTACCGGATCATCAAAAACTTTAAGGAGAGAGGTTTGAGTGCAGTGAAGAAGTCTTCAGGACGTCCCAGAGTGTCCAGCAAGTGGCAGGACATTCTCCTCCTGAGGAATCAACTACAGATTTGTGTCACCACCAGTGCAGAACTTTACTCAGGAATGGCAGCTGGTTGGTGTGAGAGCATCTGCACACACAGTATGGCCAGTAAGAAAGTAAGACTTTTGGACAACGTCCTGATGTCAAGAAGGGAAGCAAAGAAGCCACTTCTCTCCAAGAAAAACTTCAAGGACAGACTGAAATTCTGCAGGAATTGCAACGATTGGACAGCAGAAGACTGCTGCAAAGTTATTTTCTCTGATGAAACTCCCTTCTGACTGTTTGGGACATTTTTTAAATTGATTGAAGAAAAGGTGAACACTACCATGAGTCCTGTGTTGTGCCAACATTGAAGTGTCCATAGACCATCCATTTGTCGGGCTGCTTTTCAACCAGGGGATTTGGATCTCTCATAATTCTGCCCAAAACACTGCCATGAATAAAGAATGGTATCAAAACGACCTGCAAGAGCGATAAAGAAGCTCTAAGATCATTACTTCTCTTCTCTTCTCTTCTCTTCTCTTCTCTTCTCTTCTCTTCTCTTCTCTTCTCTTCTCTTCTCTTCTCTTCTCTTCTCTTCTCTTCTCTTCTCTTCTCTTCTCTTCTCCCCTCTTGTTTTAAAATTTTTATTTTGGGTTTTATTTTATTTTGTAATGTTTTTATTTAGCTTTGTTGTAGTTATTTTTATGAAATATATATATTTTTTTCAGTAATTTCATATTTTCATAAATATAAAAAAAACTTGGCAATACATTCTTATCATTTCACATCTGTAGCAGACCTGTGATGCTTTAAAGCACTCTCTAGGTAGGCAGCTTGCTGAGTTTTAGAACAGCTATATTTGTTTTCCCCAAAGGAGCTGAATACCCACTTTTCAACCAAAAAACTGTAGAGACAATCTTTAAGTAGCAATTCAGGGGTGAAGTTCTTTTCTCAAGGGTAGGATAGTGATGGAGCAGGTCTGTGATTATAGTAACTGTTGGACTGAATCTACTGTCTTTATGTTAGCAGCTCAGATCCATAACCATAGAGCATCACACCCGCAGACTCAGAGCACAGGTGGGCGCTCCAGCTAGTGGTTAAACTCCAATCCAGAAGGCTTTTCTTGTCCTTTCTCACCAGGGATGGACTTGACTAGATGTTTATTTTTGTTAAAGGAAAGATTACTGCATAAGTGAGTTGTGTTCTCCAGACATGCCCAGATCTTCCCCAGATGGGATCAGCATGAAACCCTGTAAAACTCCTCTGCAGGATGAACCAGTGTGACCTTACTGCTGACCTCATGTCAAGCACACTATACATCCAATATATCTCAACGTTGTCTGTTCGTTCAGCATCTTCATGGCGGTTAGGCCATTTTTTTTTTTATATTTAATAATTAGCAGTATTTGTATTATGTTATATTGTATTGTATTATCAGTACTATGTTTTAATATTAAAATGTAATATAATTGCTTATATTTTATAATATTTTATTTGAGTATGTAAAAATATAACATCTAATTAATATAATTAATATAATTTTAAACGTATAGACATACAGTACCAACCAAAAGTTTGGACACACCTTCTCATTCAAAGAGTTTTCTTTATTTTCATGACTATGAAAATTGTAGATTCACACTGAAGGCATCAACACTATGAATTAACACATGTGGAATTATATATGGAATTATATACATAAAAAAGTGTGAAACAACTGAAAATATGTCATATTCTAGGTTCTTCAAAGTAGCCACCTTTTGCTTTGATTACTGCTTTGCACACTCAAGAGGTAGTCACCTGAAATGGTCTTCAACAGTCTTGAAGGAGTTCCCCGAGAGATGCTTAGCACTTGTTGGCCCTTTTGCCTTGTGTCTGCGGTCCAGCTCACCCCTAAACCATCTCGATTGGGTTCAGGTCCGGTGACTGTGGAGGCCAGGTCATCTGGTGACTGGTGCAGCACCCCATCACTCTCCTTCTTGGTCAAATAGCCCTTGATTCCTTCAGTGTGACTCTACAATTTTCATAGTCATGAAAATGAAGAAAACTCTTTGAAATAAAAGGTGTGTCCAAACTTTTGGTCTGTACTGTACGTATATATACACACACACACACACACACACACACACACACACACACACACACACACACACACACACACACACACATATATATATATATATATATATTTAATATACAAATATTTTGATGTATGCATTACTTCCAAATATTTAATGTATATAAAATTCAAATATAATTGATGCTTGCAGATGCTCTCATTTTCTAATTTCAGTTCATGAAACTGCTTTGATAATATTTCACTTCTAGGTATTGGTTTCATATACACTCGGTTTAATTAATTGTCTATGATTATGTTACAGTGCTGTTAAGAATGGCTTTTATCTTTTTTGTCTAGTGGAACGAAAAGAAAAGACTCAAAGAGCAAATATTTCCACAGGGTCTTTGTAGAAGCCATTGAAAGTCTGCAGTTAGACATCCTGACTAGAAAAGAACAGATCGCTAGCGTTAGTTGTCTCGCTAATTAACCTTTTCAAGAAGGAAATGCAAATGAGGTATTTCAAAATATGGCTTATACAATACTGAGACCCTCCACATAACATGAGATTTTACTTACCTGTATTACCTGTAAAGTACTTTAGAGGTTGATATTTCAGACTACTTGGGATGTGACGAGATCTCGTGAGAACGTGCTGATATCCTTGCAAAACAATTTGCAGTTTACATTAGACCAGGACATGCACAACCCCCCCCCCCCCCAAGTTTATCTAATTTTACTCGCCAAGGTAATCGGATACTTGTCAAGACAGCCATTGGTATTCACCTGCTGTCTGACAAGGCTATTTGTTTGTTTGTGTGCACTGTGCGCATTGAAACACTCTATCACAACACACGAGTACCGCATTAAGATGTCTTGGGCTTAAATGGCTTAAAATGACTATAATGTTTAAAATAACAAGATTTAAAACACATGAGAATGAAAAGAATCCTTTCTCGAGGTTGGAACACTGGCCTTATCGTTAAGATAGTTTTTGGGGGCTAAGGTGACAGATAGGGTGCTGAAACCTACTTAAAAAGAGTTTAGAACCATCCCTTGTATAGCATATGTAATAATACTGAAGCATAATTATATAACCAGTTTACCTGATTCAGTGTGATGGCTGAGCATGTTTCTGGATTTCCGACACAGCTAATGTAAATCATCTTTTACACTGTCAGTAAGCTTGACTGATACTTAAGCCAACTCTGCTCTAACTGTCGACTAGCAGTGTGAGTCAGATTGCATCCTAGTGGATGGCTAAAGATCTGCTAAATCATATTTATAAATATGAAGGGAACGTCTCTGAACTGACTGATGCTTGTGGCCCTTTGACAGGTGCTGGCACCCTCCTGGGCTATATGCCATTATGAGTCGATTCATTTAAATGTCTGATTCATTCAGGAATGAAGTAGTCTCAATAAATGGGTCTTTGAATCATTGATTCACACGATTCATTCAAAATGCAGATTTATTCAGAAACTAAACACTGCTGTGTTACTCAGAGGTGCACAACATGTATGCTTTGGCTTTTTAGGTAATATTTTCATTGGCAAAATGTGATAAAAATATATACTTTTTACAAAATTAACTGTTTTAAGAAATCACATTTCCACTCGTTTTCTTTGTTAAAAAACATCACACGTGTAATACATTTTTCAACTGTATTTTGTATAATAAGTATATTTTCTTTGTTACTACAAGGCTTAGGATTCAGTTAGTTTTTAATTCAATTATAATTCATTTAAAAAAATATTATTTTTTTACATATAAATTAGTTTACTATAGAATATTACAAAATATGTGTTTGTTAATGTAAATCTTTAATTGTATTTTTATTATATATGCATACAATCGTATTTTGTTAAATTTTTTGTTTGACTCCAAAATTTGTTGCATGTGAAATAGAATTCCAAATTTCTGGAGTAAAATGGCTTGACATTAAAAGCCTTATGTTATGTTCTCTTTGGATAGATATAAAAGTTTCATGTCACAGAGACACTGACACTGAGTATATCGTACAAAATGGAAAATTCTTGATTCTTTCCTGTCGAGTCCAGAGTTTAACCTGTTAAAATGCACCTAGACACGGGCGGACTGAACTCTCATTGTTTGCATGTGTCAATATTCACGAATAGATTAAATTAAATGGGACAAATTTAATCTTGACAAACTATCGATCATTATAAAGCCTCAAGCATCGAGGGCAGATCGCTATTTTTCTATGGAAATCTTATAAAGAATGTATTTGCTAAATTTGTTTAAGCGGTTCACATCGAAACATGAAGAATCAAAACGCAGTACATACCAGATTCCTCGTAATAACGAGTCATAAACATCCACAGCTATAAAACCCGGTTTATTAAGGAAGGTAAGGTTCCATTGAACGACATCTCATGGAGCACGTTTAGTTCAACGAAGCAATAACGTTGTAATATGGATCATGAATCCTTTGTTTACGCTTCAGTTCTTTAGGGACAGAATTGTTTGTGTCCATAAGGGCTTGCATAGACTAGTCCAGTAGTCGAGTGATCGACTACTTCAACCACTAGTCAGTGCTGTCGGAAACAATCGACTACTCGAGCATGCATTAAGCATAATGTGTACAAAGAGTTTGCAAGTACGACTTGAATTTTAGGATAACAATATTGTGTGAAGCTGTTATTTCTATGACCTTATCTATGTTGCATGTAAAATTAAAATATGTAATGTAATAATTAGGGGGTAACCCGAAACCGACCGATTACATTATTTGGAATGGCACGGATAATGGCTTCAAAAACTAATAACAGACAAGGAATAATTCTGCCTGAATGCTCGGCTGAAGCTGGCACAGTCCGGAGTTTGCTAGATAAAAGCTGAGCGAGGGGATCAGTTCAATATTATACGCAGACCTCTAAAGTCACTAGTGTGAAGTGAATGAATAAACTTTATGAGTGAAAAGAGCGCAAATCAAATACAGCATTGCTGTTGTCTCTGTGCATCTCTCAGAAATCAGAGCTTGGCAAGAGTAATTTCACCTAAAAACTACATCATACATGCTCTATTGTATATATTTAGGCAATGATTATATATATATATATATATATATATATATATATATATATATATATATATATAAAGGCAATGATTTAAACTTTAGGCTACGATATGATACGAATGAATGGATTAAGAACAGCGCACTCACCAATCAAACAGCCACGCTGCGCTTCTCAGTCTCTCAAAAACCAAACCAGTTCTAGCAGGCTAATAATCAGCTTAGATATGAATACATTTTTTATTTGGTCTACATATTTGCATCTTTATCTTTTGCTGGTTTGCGTGGAACACACACATTTGTTTAGTGAAGTTCACCATACATTAAGACTCGCTTAAAGAGTTAATGTAATGAAAATGTGCGCGTTTAATTTATTCAGTTGTGTTCAAATGATCACTAAACGTTTGTCATGGCATCTCTCTGCTTGCATGATAAATATTATTTTAGAAATTAATAATTATTTTAGTTTAACACGGCATACTTGTTCAGTGATAACTACTGAAAAAAAGATAGCCATAACGATCTTATCAAGTAACTGTATGACGTTGTATCCGAATGCAGATACGAAAAATGTTTTGATTGTTACAGGCACAAATACAGATACAAATACTGGCTGTTACATGAAAATGTAAATATGTAATATCATTATTATAAAGTTTTGACAATTTACATATGTAATTGTTGCATAAGGCTATGAATTAATAAGCGTTTATTGATAAAAATAAATAAATAAAATGTATTTTTATTTACAGTAGCATGAACCACGAGTAGTCGAGTAACTCAAGTATTTTTTTAATTAAAAAATTGACTAGTAGAAATCAGTAGTCGTGCAACCCCTAGTGTCCGTTATGGAATAAATCACGCCCAGAAACTGCATATTGGCAGTAAAAAAATGGCATGGTTTTGTAATGGACAGTGTCACAAACAGAATGAGATGATCCACAAAAAAAGTAAAAGATAGGCAGAAGATTGTTTATTTGAATTATAGCTGAATTTAATTCTTATCTGAACTTAGTGATCTGCTTTTTCTTTATTTTTTTTTTACTTTTTCAACATTTTTCATATATGTGTGAGTGTGTTTTATGGGGAATGTGCCTGTATCTGCATGATTACCATCAGTTTGAGAGCAAATCAGCACGCTATTACTGTGTAATCACAGCTATCATAGTCTATATGAAAAGAGTGTGATTATTGACTTTATAGCACATCTGTATGATTAACATCTATATAACTGGCCATCAGCATGTCAACACGTGATAATTGATTATATGACCAGAAATCATTGTAAATGCTGCATTTCTATAAATCTCAGGAAGTACTGTAATTGGCATACAAAGTTAAATATTTTTTATTCTAATTATTTTTCTTACTCAAATTATTCTTATTGTATTTTTCTAGTGCTCAAATTAATCACTTATATGATGTATAAGTTTCTGTCTATTGTTTTATAATTGAAAAACTATGCAGTGCTATGTTTATGACTAAAATAGTTTGTAGAACCCTTCAATACAGTTATATATTAAAAATAAAAAAAATATTTTTATAATTGGGTGGTGGGGGGAACTAGACATAGTCTCAGAAAAATGGTTGCAGGAATCTCGTTTTTCATGGTATCTCCTTCAGATTTGAAATATAAACTCATGAGACATGTGACTTTCAACCCATTACTGTTTTATATAAAATTAAAAACACATTCAATGTGGTAAAAAAAAAAAAACAAGGCTCTTCAGTCTCTATAACTTTTAATATTTTATTCTACTCTGGTTGATAAAAAGTAAAGCCCAAAGGGTCTTCTTTTCAAAGACACCAAAATCATGTGTGTAACACACTGAAATAGGGAACTGTTCAAATTTTAATTTAGGTAGGGCACTTTCAGCTGTGAGTCCCATAATGGGGGGGGGGGGGGTTGTCTGGTTAACAGGTTAATGGTTTCATTCAGGCTAATATGATACAAATCCCATAAAGCACATTTGGTGGAGTCTGAATGATTTCAGGAGTATGAATAGAAAGCAGGAAAACTCTCTGTGGAGAGCAGCTCGACTTCTCAGGGCATGGTAATAATCGGCCCTCACCTCCATGACGAGGGTGTTAGCGTCTCCTTTTCAATCTGTCTCTGTCTCTCGCTCTCATCTGCCGCTGTGACTCTGCTAACGCTGTTTCCTTTTTCTGTAGTGGTGTGAACAAGAGCTATTTTCTCCATGGGTAATGGGGAGAGCATGCTGGGAGTGATTTCATCTCCTCCATATCAGATTGATATCAGGATGATTGATTATGTGATGTTTAGAGTAAAAAAAAAAGAAAAAAAAATGCGAAGAGAGAGAATACCATTCTGTGTCACCAGTTGTTTTTCATAGGTCTATTCCTTTCTTCTCATTATGCTTTGTTTCTGCATATCTTTATTCTCTTGTTGTTATCGTTAACACACACTAAGACAAAAACTAGCATAAAAAAAACACTAATTATGTATTCTGCAAAAAAATAAAAATAAATTGGAAGTTGCAATTGGAAATTAAAATGCCAAACAACATATTCGCTGCTAGGTTGTTATTAATATTTGCTTTTTATTTTAGAGTTTTGCTATTTTGCTGTATCTGGTAAATATATGGGTTTTTATAATGTGTTAACGGAAGTGCTGGCTTGTGAAAATGTCACGTACCGTTTATGTTAATCGTCACCTTTTTGCTCCGAGGACATTGAAGGATTTGTTTTGTTTTGTGTGCATGTGTTTTATCTTTTAATAACATCCACATGTGCATGAAATTCAGATTCTGTCCTTGAAAAGCTGTCAGTGGCTGCATTTGTTTTACATTTAATCTGCTTTTTAATTGAAATTGTTTTCCCTTTTGGTGAGAAAACACCATAAGTGAGAAAAGGAGAAATTATTATTATTATTAAAGCATTATTATTATTATGACAATTTACTGAGCTAATAATACAGTGCATAATAATACCCCCCCCCCCCACAGTGTTAAGGTTTATTTGTTTATGAATTGTTTTATAGATTTTTTTTTTTTACATTTGTTTATTTTTAATGAATTTATAAATGTTATGTAATATAAATATTATTATTATTATTTGTATTTTTTTAAATGCTTTTAAAACTTGATTTTTATTGATTTTTATATTTATCTATAATTTTTTTCTTTATTTTAATTTTTTTGTTTAATACCAATAAATAAAACCATTTAGTAAATAATAATAATAATAATAATAATAATTGTTATTATTATTCTTTTATTGGTATTAAACTGAAAACAAATAGAATTATGATAAATCCTGTCATTATTTATTCATCCTTGTGTTCTTTCTTACATGCAACACAAAAGGAGATGTTAAGCAGAGCATTCATGCTGCCATTATGGATAAAACAAATAATTATACTATATTGTGCTGTAAGTATTATTGAGTAAACACTGAGTACATTAATTAAATAAATGTTAAAAATAAATTAAATAAGGTAAACATGGTTCAGTTTGACTATCAGGGGCCTGTTCTTCGTACGTCGCTTATTACATCCGAGATCAAATGACACATCCAAGATGATATCATCGTGCTAATCCTGATCCGGCTAATTGGGTTCTTCGAACACACCTGTTGTGTATGATTAGTATCGCTGGATTGAGTTATCTGAGATAATTGCGCTGTGGTGGATATTGGTGAATATGGGTCAGGTTGGTTTATCTTTTTATTTAATAGAATTGATTTGGCAGTAAAGAACACACAATAACAACATTAATTTGGATTAAATATACTTTATTTAAACTTTCGTTTGGAGTTAAGTGCACATACCCTTTAACGTTTAGTTTGCTGAGTTTATTCTTACCAATCTTTGTTTGCGTGTTTGTTGCGGCTGAGACCCGTGAGCTGTGGCTGGTGTGCCGTCAAAAGGGGTCCGGGCAGAAACTTCGGACGTATATGTATGGTTCCAGCCAATGATTGGGCGCAACCATTCCGGTTTCTACCCTGGGGGGCCTTCAAGGACTATTGTATTGATTTGTGCCTTTATTTATGTTCAGGAAAGACATTTAAGTGAAGTAATTTGATTGCATTATTTGAAGTGCTCGTGTGTATATTTGATGTTTTCGTATTTGTTTGTTATGTATGATGGCCATTATGTGTCTGTGTATCCCCCTTTTTGTGTTAATTGGTGCTGGCCACCAATGTATAAGTTTGCTAATTGTGTTTGTATGAGGGAGTTGTGTTCTGTGATAGACAGGTCCTGTAGTCCCTAGACTTCTGTTAATATTTGAGAGGCATTTGCAGTGACTTAGGTTTATGGTATTTCCTTTTTGGTTTGTTTTTTTGTTTCTCTTTTTTCCTCTTTATGATTATTCTGGTTTACCTCAGTCGGGTTAACATCTGTTAACTTTTGCAACCCCTATTCTGTGGAAAATAAACCCCTAAGCGTTTTGTTGTAGTCTGCTGCCTCCGTGTTCTTCGTACTTTACCGGTCACGTCTATTACATGCGCGTTCACGTGTTGTCTTAAAAGGGGATATGTATCGATACTCGAAACCAATAAACGACACCTGACGAAAAACTTGACAAATATCTGGACTTTTATAAGGAAACAGCCAAGCAAACAAAACTACATAAATGTTATAATAGATACATGAAACAGATAATAGATACATGTTTTTATTTTATTAGAATTCTTTTCATGATTCCCAATTATTTAGATTCGCAATTTATAATAGTTGTGCAGTCTTTACATTTTTATTTCAATATAGATATTATCTATTCATTTTATTTTATATTTCTAAAGATTTGTTACGTGACAGCATTAATGAAAGTTTCTTAAGGGTCAATATCATGTTATCTGCATCTCCTGCGCTCCATCAAGCCACTCGAATAATAGCAGTCATCACTCAAAATAATGCATGACTCTATTATTTCTATAGCATGTGTGTAATACTCTAATACAATTATAAAGTAATAATTTTATGACAAATAAATATTTCAGTGAGTAAAACTGGCTGTGTCTATAGTAGGCTGTTATGGACTACACAGCATTTTTATATTATTTTTAAATATATTTTTTATGATTTTTATTTTAAATTATTGTCCCTGGATCAGTCCGATACTCTTGTAATAAAGTAGCGGTGGTAGCAGACATATTTTGAGTATCAGTTCTGGTTGAAAAGAAGCGATGTAATCCTGTTTAGATGAAATAAGCTGCTCCCGAGCAGGTTTAAGCTTACGGACCTGTTTTTTTGACAGCAGCTCCGGGATGAGTTTCGAAGAACCAAATGATCCAAGATCACGCCAAATCGTCAACATTCAAATCATGCTAACTGAGTTAGCGACGTATGAAGAACAGGCCCCAGTGCTATTAAAAACAATAGACCATTGAAAATTATTTTTATAAAATGAGAAACATGTTTGTACTGAACATGTATTCTGCACCATAATGCTGTAATAATGCAGAAATCAAGTCTGCTTAGAAATGAAAAACAAGTCCAGTGTTTCCCTGCTTGAATAAACCAGCTAAATATCCTCTCATTAAAATAGGATAAACTCACTGATCCCTGCTTTATGGCCATCCCAGCAGTTCTTAACATCTACAAATCACACGCGTGTTTCAAAGGACTTTAATGAGCTCTAATTGCCTTCAGTTCATTAGCGCGGTATGCTGTTATGGAACATTTTTAAATCAGATTTTTTGCTAATATTGCAGGGTATCACACTTCTGTGTTTGGGGTGAGCAGTGACTTTCTTCTGGAGGGTCTGCTGGGGGTGAAGAGCAGCGGCTGTATGGTAGAGCTGGTGCCATCGCTCACAAGACTGCAGCGCTGCACGTCCTTACCCAGCTTCACACACTTTTCTTCTTCAGAAAATAAAATAAAAATAAGTAAAACAGTGATTTAATTAGATCATATTGTCTCAGGGTGTTTTAGTGTCTCTAACCTACTTGCAAAACCCAGTTTTATGGAGATGTGACTCTGCTCGGTGCTGTCACAAATCAGAAGAAGCGTTCAGGTGGTTATTCTCAGCTCAGACATCTTGCACGATTGCTCATGGAAAGCCCACGGACCGCCTGATGCATATTGCACGAAAATATAGCGCTGGCAGGGAACCTGTTGTGATTGGCTGGCTGCTGTTGGCAGGTTTCGGGAGTCAGGATTGCAGAGGTTTTTATCAGCCGTACAGGTAACAATGTTTTGCAGTAAACTTGGTTGGTTCTTCAAAACATATAAAAGATTATTAAGCTAATTGTTTGAATACGTTACCAGTGTTTTAGGCCATGTGACAATATACCCTAGTAAAATGTAAAATATTTATTCAATACTAAGTATAGTTCAAATCTACATTAAAAATATTCTTCTTCAACATGAATGAGTCTGAAATGACAGTCAGCATGAAATGAAATGAAATTGGTTTGTTTAGTGTGGCTCTGCCGGAATAAAGTTTGGGTCAGAGACATGATAAGAGGGAGGAGACAAAGCACTCATTAAACTGAGTGGGAGAATGTCTAACTCTAAATATGTAGTGGTAGAAATGTAGAGTTGTCAGTTGCCTTTTTCATAGTTTATTCTCTCTTGAATGTGCATGCATTGTGTTTACACTCTTGAAAACTAAAGTTTTGAAAACTGACTTTTTTTACCCTTCAATTTTTAATCAAAGGAACTTTTAGTCTTTTATGACAGGCAAATTAGTCGATTTATGCGAACGTTGGTGTTGTGAATTGATATTTCAGAAATCTACCATGAAGTGCTCTTTTAGACTTGACCGTCCACACTTATTTTTCATTCTTACACTTTCTTCTGAGGTAAAGGTTCTTCTTAAAGGTTTTTAGAAACAAACACCAGTCTAGATGCTCTTAGACAAAAAGTGCACAGTACGAAGACATGAAAAATGGATTAAAACTTTTTCGGCAATTGACTAAAGGTTGTTTAGGCTCCCTGAGTGGAACAAACACAGCAGTAGAGGGGAAATTGATGGAATATTACATTGACATTTTTCCTGCTTTTTAATGGACTGTTTATTTTAAGGGTTCCTAATTTTGAAGACTATTATCATGATAAATCTGAAGTTTGCAGCTTGCTTTCGCACATCTCGTTCAGCTAGATGGCATTGCCAAACTAGAGGCGATATAAGAAGGGAAGCCACATGAGAAATCACTAAGGCGAAGCCCTAATAAGGCGATTGACTCTTTTAATTGAAAAGCGTCTGTAGAAAAGAAGGTTCCACCTTTCAATTAAAAGAGCCATTGACCTTATTGACATCGCCATCAGCAGGTCTTTATGATAGTCCTCTAGGATGTGCATTAGCTGGATCAGCATGGAAATAGGTTTAGTGTGATTTAAGAAGCAATTTTTATTTTGATTTGAGATTTTTTTGGTGATTATTATTTTATTGATTATTATTATGATTATTGTGTTCCTGTAGCTCAAGTGGAAGAGCATTGCATTAGGAAGTGCAACGTTGGGGGTTTCGGATCCCAGGAAACACATTTTAGGAGAAAATTGTTGGACTGAATGCAATGTAAGTCGCTTTGGATAAAAGCATCTGCGAATTGCATAAATTCAAATTATTGAGATGCAAGCTTGAAAAATGAGTTTAAGTACTTTTTATACTTCCACAATACTTCTTTGAATAATAGCTGCCAAAATTATTCTACTTAAATATCTGTTTATTCATTTACTTAGCAGTTTGCAGATTTATTTATTTACTTATGTTTTTGCTTATTTATTTATTTATTTACTTGTTTATTTAATTTAATTTCTATTTAGGACTTTATTGATGTAAAGGCTTCAGTCTGAGAATGCAATTTCAATGTAATGAATATGCAAATTAATAATTGATTATAATTACTATAATAATAACCCTGTGTTTTGCAATTATTTACTTAGCAGACACTTTTCTCCACGGGCACACTCTGAAATGATTGCATTATTATTATTATCCTAAGCAATCAAAAGTCCATGATAACTTTTTAAACTTTTCAAAGTAAACCTTTTTTGGTCACAGTTTTTGACCAGTTTCACAGTTTTTTTAAATTGTCCCTGCATTTATGTTTGTGTCCCCAGCAAGTCTTTCAAAGATTATGCATTTAGAATCATGCCAACATTTAAAAAAAAATCATATCAAATTGTGACAGAATGTGATTATGCATCACATTTTTAATAAAAGAGCTGAATTGTTGTCAAAGCAATTAATTAGACCCCTAATGGACATTTAATGGTTTCTTGGTCCGGGGTCGGCCCATCTGTTCAGTGAAGACCTGTCCACCAGCGTGTTCCTGCAGCTATTTAACGGAGAGACACAGCACCTGACCATCACCCTGGGGAATATTGGCACGGAGACGCAGAAAATTCTGGAGCTGACGTCTAAAACAGCGCTCAAGGTACACGCAACAGACAGTCTAAACGATGCGCCGCTCTTTATAGAGCGGTAAATGCCACATCGTTTTTGATACGACGCACATCCTGTAATGGGATGGAGGTTCAAAGGCTGCGCTGATTGTTGCGAGTTCGTAATAGAGTCTGTGCATTAGTCTGATCGCTCGAACCCATCTGAGGTTTCCCCGTGACTCCACTGTTTTGATGTGCTCTCTCTTTGAATAAAGACGTCTGCTTTTACGCACCACTGTCTCTGTGTCTTTGAGGATGGAAAATAAGACTGTGCAGTGCTCTTAGTGGTATTCCACAAACATGGGAACATGAAAAGCCTTGTCTTTGGACTCTATGTGTGTGTGTGTATCTCCTCTAATCCCAGACTGCTTTCAGCATCGGTGACTGAGCAGGTGGCCTCTACAGGCACGGACACACACACACTGTCTTTCCTTTGAAGTTGTTGTGGAGGTGTCCTTTGACTGAGCCGTGTGTGTGGATTCACTTAGCAGTACTTTATTGAGGGATTTGTCCCATGCCAGGGTCCTTTAAGTTGTCGACTAGTGTTTAATGTAACCCACCAGCGAGTTGATTTTTGCACTTGCACTTGCAAGTCAGGTTGAGGTTTTGATTAGGGAAAGTTGGTAATAATTGTAGTTAACTTGATTTAAAAATGAAATGGAGAATCTCAAATATGAATCCCACTCTGTTGCTACTGTGATTGGTTTCCAATGTGTTGTTTAGTTGTTGTGGGTTTAAGCATGTGTTTTCTAGGGTTTTCTGGATGGTTGTGTTGCGTTTTTTGATATTTTGTTGTCTAAATATGACTTGGGGTCCTCCTGGTTTGTACATCTGTGGGAGTTTTCTGTCTTATGTATTGTCTGCCAGTGGCAGGTGAAGATTGTAAAACGAGTCACACTGTAGTTTAATAATTAAAGGTTGGTTGAATTCACTGACCTAAAATATGAGCAATTGTGATGCTAGACTTAGTAAATGCCACTAATAAATAAATAAACCCACCCAAATATTGTAAGAAATACATCTGAGGTAAAATGTTCAAAAAGGAGTAATTTATGAGAGGAATGATTTTGTATTTTACTGTTATGTTTTATGCAAGAAGTCTTGTTAAGCTTCAGTGGTTGCATCTGATGGGATGTGATATTTGAAATAAGAAAATAACCAATGTCTCTTCAGACATCCTATTTTGGTTTCATTCAGGAAAAGAAAAAGAAAAGAAAAAAACATCAGTTTGCAAGTCTGAAATTACTTTCCAAATGCTGTAAATGATTGCATTGTCATGTCCCTGTTAGTTTCACAGAGCTGATCTGTTGACGATAGATCTTTTGAGATCTAGTCCACTTTGTAGATTATTCTTAATTGCTTAAATCAAATGCTTTTGTTCACACCTGGCAAAACACCTGTGTGGTTTGCGATGAGTCAAGAAATGCTATTGAACTGGATTTTGCTGGTTATTAATGCTGAAAGATATGGATCGGATGCATCCCTATAGAGGTTTACTCACTCAGTTGAATATTGCATTGCATGATTTTTCAAAACATCCTGAGGGCGAGTTCACACACACACATTTGTTTGTATATCGTCTCTCTCTATTGAGAGTTGAAATGGCCAAGAGTAGAGCGAGCGAGCGAGAGAGAGACAGTGAGATGATTTCCTGAAGGCTGCAGTAGGACTATAAATATCATGTATCGTTTCTTACTAACTGTTGACATGGCCAAAGGAAAAGAAACCAGGAGAGAGAAAGAATATCCATGAATCGTGTCCCATTTGGATCTGGAAATGTCAAAGCTCTTGCTGTCTCTGCTGTGCATAAACCAGCATCTCCAGACACTAACTAGCTCACCTGTCTGTTTCACATCTTGGGTTTTATAACTAAACCTTTCTAAATTTGAAAAATAGTTAATCTCTAAGGATGCAGAAACTTCATTCAAATGAGCTCGTGGCCTGATGGTTAGAGAGTCGGACTCCCAATCGAAAGGTTGTGAGTTCGAGTCTCAGGCCGGCAGGAATTGTGGGTGGGGGGAGTGCCTCAATACCATGACTTAGGTGCCCTTGAGCAAGGCACTGAACCCCCAACTGCTCCCCGGGCAGCATTAATGGCTGCCCACTGCTCCGGGTGTTTGTTCACAGCGTGTGTGTGTGTGTTCACTGCAATGTGTGTGTGCACTTCGGATGGGTTAAATGCAGAGCACGAATTCTGAGTATGGGTCACCACACTTGGCTGAATGTCACTTCACTATCACTTCACTATCACTATCTAAATGCCATCCCAAAAATATAACTTTTTTTAAACATTATATTATATTGCATTATAAACTCACTTTAGTATCATTTTACACAGTATCATTTTATTTGTATGTGTTATCTATATCTGTGCTCGTTTCTGTATCTTTTCATTGGCATAACAACATCTTTAGGGGTTGAAAAGCTCATTTCAGTCAAAAGTAAGGGAAGCAATAGAAGGATGGAGAAGGGGAAGGAGATGAAGACAGGAAATGAGAAGCTAGGAGCTGCTGTGGTTTAATTGAAGAATATAGTTCTGGGCACGGCGACCATGATTGAATTCTCATAAGGTCACTTCAGCCCTACATGCACTTACAGTAGTTTTTATGTTTCTTTCGGCTCTCGCTCGCTCTTTTTCTCTCATATTGCCGGTGTGAATTGTCCCCATAACAAATGACCCTCATGTGGAAATCAAAGTGATTCTTTATTGCGGCATGAAGCTAATGGTGTTTTCTTCCTTGATAAGCCTACAGGTCTGGACCTGTGGGATCATCAACAGCCACCAAACACAAATCTCAAACATGCACCGTTATAATGTCCTGTCTGTTTTTTTGGACTCATTACAGAACAACGGTCCAAAAACCTCTCCAGTGGGCAGCACATAAAGCCTCTTAGGGTTTTTTTCTCTCTATGTTTTGATATATATGTTTTTGTGTTTGGTTGTGAAATTCTTTTGGTCAGAAAATGACTTTTACCTTTAGTACAGAGTTTTTTTCTGCAGGCACTAAACTTGCTAAAGTTTGTGAATGAACTGTTCAATTGATTTAGACAGAATCATGACCTGATTTAGACTGAACAGCTAATTGTTCAGACTGAAGCATAAACTAATTCTGACTAGATCTCAAACCAGTGCAAACTGGTCCACATGCTGATTTAGGCTTATTTTCAAACTGATTCGGACTGATACACAAACACCTTTCGGACTGAATCACATTGATTAAATTACTCAACATCAAATTAATTCAAAAACTGATTCAGACCTATTTGGTTACGTTTAACAAATTGATTTAAAAGAACAGTCTCAAAATAATTATTCATTCACAAATCACCAGTAGATTTGATTCTAAATAGCAGTTTTACAGAGGGAGTCAGTGGGTGAACTGTCCAAATGATTCAGATTAATAAATTAATTTAAACTGCCAACAATTTCAGAAATGAGCCATGAAAACAGTCTGAATGGTGATCTGATTTGGAATCACGAATTGATTTGGATTGAATAACATAGTGATTTGGGCTGAACAACAAGCTATTCAGGCAGAACTGCAAACAGGTGAAATTCAAAATGAACTACAAATTGATTCAGCTGGAATCACAGGTAGTCTCAGATTGAAACATGTTAGGGCTGATTAATTAATCACAAATTAATTCACAATGGATTACGTCATGAAAGGATTCAAAGTGAATTGCAAACTGTTTTAGGCTATATTACAAGCCAAGTCAGTCAGAATCATAACAAAATTGGACCACAAAGTAATTCACAGTCAAACTGAATCACACAATCACATTAAACATATTTGTTTAATCATCTGACAAATCCACTGAAAAGATCTGACTTAAAGGGGTCATCACATTGATTTTGTATTATTTTAATATGTTCCTTGAGGTTTACTTTTAATCTAAATAAAGATTGAAAAAAAATGTGGAAAAATGATTAACCTGGACCTGAACCTCTCTCAGAAACAGGCTGTTTTTAAGGGGTGGGTCCTTTAGCACTGCAGTCAGGAACCGGTCACTATTATGATTGGCTAACGTCACTGCATAGAAAACAGTATAAACTCGCTATTGCATGCTTTAAGTGTTTTGACAACATAATCAAAATAAAACGGTAATTTCCAGACAGAGCGATATGAAATCATTTACTCTACTCTACTACTACATTAACTACAATCATTCATCTCTCAACATGAATTCTTTGTGAATTCTCCATGACACTTTGCCTCATTTATAAAACAAAACCCGATCCGGGATGCCATAATCGGTTAAAATCGGTTTAATCCCAACACGCTGAAGCTAAAGTTTTTTCCCTCCATTTGTCCTGACGACAGACTTGAGCATGTGGACTGTATCAACAAGTGAGCGCACATCTGTATACTTTATCCAGTGTAGACAAGATAGTGGCAGTGATTGTAGTTTATATTTGTGGGGCCTGTGTCGATGTGTCGCTCAGGGGGCAGAGTTTATGCAAACGACTGGTGCTAGATGACGTCCAATCCATAGGATCCAATCTGAGCTGTTTTGGAGTTTGATTTTAAAAAATGCTTTGTTATAATGAGGCCGTCTTAAGCTATCAACATTTCAGGATGTTTTAATGGTACAAAGACCTCTTATATACCAAAAGATCCAGGCAAATTTGATTTCTCACGTCATCCCCCCTTTAAAAGAAATCAGACTTCGCTTGTTCAGCTTCAAAATAACCGACAGAAAATACCGCACACCAGATCTGATTTCCGAAGTGTTTCCAGGAAAAATGTGATGTGAAAATGCCCTTAGAGTCTGTCTTTCACCAGACACATTTAGTGAGCGGACCTGTCCATGTTCTCGCTGCTTAAGAGAGGGCCACAGTGACAGAAACCGTCAGACTCGGCAGCTTCTGGACTCGTCTTTACCACATTTCTTTCTCTCTCACCTTCTCTCTCGTTTCTCCGTCCTCTAGTGAGTCTCTACAGGTACATGAGCACTCAACAGAAACACAAGCTTGTTTCCCAGGCAGCCTGAAAGCAAAGGAACACACACGCTCTCGCTTTCCTCCGTCGCAGGTAGAGCCAGAAACGGGTGCTGTATTTGACATTGAATATGTCTGAACAGAAAGCTGAGGAATGAGATATGGGGATGGACCGCATCCTGTGCCGCCCACAGCAGTCTTTATTTATGCCACCTGATACAGAAACATCCATACCTGCACCCATATGCAGCGCCGCCGCTATATTTCACCACTGACAGCATGTTCCCAATGAAAAATGATATTTCTCTGGTCTTTGTAGTGTTGGAAGAAAACCTTTTCCCGTCTTTGTGAGGAATGCACCAGCATTTTCTTTTGTTAGTTAACTTCAGTAATTACTTCAGCTGGAGTTTTTCTGTTTTGGCCCTGGCCTCAAAACTCATAACCTGATTTAGCTTTCTACATTGTCCTGTCTTCCTACGCATATCAAAACTGCAGCAGGACGCAATCATAAATCCCACTGTCAAACTTTATCTTTCATAAGCTCAGCATGTAGTCAGTCTTTCTTGGACGGACCTATCTGCAGTGTGATGTGATTCAGCTCGACTGAAGTTCCACTCCAGTGGAGACACAAGGACATGCATTTCAGTTCCCTTTTTAGCTGTCGCCATTATGATTGGCGTTCTGTCACGCTGTCAAAAACACACGCCTGTTGACCTGCTGTGTGTGTGGTCGAGACCTGGCTTCGCTGAGCAGATCTGTGAATCACCTGCAGTTTTGTCTCTTTCCATCTCGATGATGTTCGGGCACAATTCTGCTCTTTTGGTAGTGCCTTGTGTTCTTGCTTCCTGTTGATCTCATTTTCAGGTGTCTTCTGATGTTTTCTTTTGAGAATGTTTTGCTCTATCTTAACCTCTGCTTCATTTTTTTGGGTGGAAACTTTTTTTTTTTTTTCAAGCCAATCAAAAAGAATATTCATGGTAATGCTTTATAAGTTTCAGTTGGTTAACACTGGTACATGTATTAGGTCATTAACTAACAGAGAAATAAGCAGAGATCTGTTTGTTTGTTTAGTTATCCATTTGCACATGCATTTGTTAAGTAGGGAGATCCTATAGTGCACAATTAGGGGATGACATAGCATGCAGTGACCGTGAAAGGGTGGAAGCGAAAAGTGGGGTTTTGATCATTTCGTTTTAAGTGACAACACAAACTATGTAAAGGATTAGTAATGAAAATGTATTGAGAATCTAGCAAAACACTGCAGCTGTTTCTAAAGCATCTCGAAACAGTGTTCTGATTGGTTGTTTACTAACTTTATTTGGCGCTCAGTTATTAAAGCTGTAAATATGTGCTGATCCTTTAATCTTCAAAAACAAATCCTGGGTCACATTTAGTCCAGTAATCAGGCATCACAGTTGAATGTGATGTGTATAGATTAACATTTTTTATGTAATCTAAATTAAAATCATTATTAATACTCAGTATTATTGCTAAAATTACTTTTTAGCACCAGGATTTATGACAATAATGTCCAACTTTGCCCAGGGCACTAACAAACTTTTGGAGGGCACTATATACCTCTAGTGCATAAAGTTTGCTAAAGTGAGCCAGGTTAGTGCCATCAGCATTCAGCCACAGTTTTATTTTATGTATTTTAGTGACTTAACTCAGAGGAGACAAGAGAGCAGTGGATTTAATAATTTAGTTACTGTATATATTCCACTGCTGCCACACAGCAGTTTCTTTCCCGACTGTTTACCTTTAGAGACATAACCGTTTTTGTAACTTGTGTTTTTAACATAAACTTGTGTGTATTTGACATTTTAAGTACAATTAAACATGAAAGAGAATTTGTTTAGTACTCACAAGCCGTGTGACAGCCACTTTCTGTGTGTGTGCTTCTTATTTATGTTCTCAGAAAACTGTCTGTCAGACTTTTAAACTAATATGGTTTAAAACGCATGATTTCAACGGGAAAGAGATGGGATCAGAGATCCGAACAGATGGTTTGTAGCTGTAAAGGCACAGCCCTATTCTGAAAAAAAAAGGGACAGGGAAGGAGAAGCTCATTTGCATTTAAAGAGAAATGGACAAAAACAATGTGTTTCTGCTTAGACTCAAAACAAACATTTTCAGAACGATTAAATAAATGATCAGTGGGGTATTTTGAGCTGAAGCTTCACAGACACATTCTGGGGACACCTGAGACTTAGTGTAAAAAGGGGCAAAAAAGTTTCCTTTTAAGACTATTTCATAAACAGAAGAAATAACTTCTTTACATGCTTTACATGTCAATCTGATGGTTTCTTGGGGTCTAAGTGGGTTTTGAGACATTGCAAATCCTCCAGACATGACCTGGGTTGTACTTCTATTTCTGCACTACATTGAGTTCCCTTGTGAAATGCTGGGTCATGATTGAGGCAGTAGATCAGATGGCAGCTCTCTGTGGGCTGAAGGAAGCTTTGAACGCTGCGTGGCCCTCTAGCTCCTGCCAGCACTCTTAATTAAAACAGATTGCTAGACGCTTCAGTTAGCTTAAATTCGACTAGTCTACTGGCTAGCCTGAATTCCCTGCAGCATCAGGATGCTGACTAATGTTTTAAGGAATTGTGAAGTTCTTACATTGTAAAATTATTTTTATATTGGTGGTCAAATTTTTCATTTATATTATCAAAAATAGTAATATTATGAAGTAATATTACAATATTAGATATTATTCCTGTTGGTTTATTCCTGTGATGCAAAGCTGAATTTTCAGCAGCATTACTCCAGTCTTCAGTGTTATAGAAATCATTCTAATATGCTGATTTGTTTTTTGATCTGTTTTTTGATTTAAAAAAATTTGCGGAAATAAAATTTTTGTGAAAAATTTTAACATTTTTGTGAAAAATTTTAACATTTTTGTGAAAAATTTTAAATATTTTTTTTTTTCAGGATTGGTAAATAGAATAACATCATGTATTTGAAATGGAAATCATTATAAACATTATAAATGTTTACCTGTCATTTTTGAGTAATTTAGGTTTCCACAATTACTGTATATATTATACATTTATATACATGTTCACTGATAATAATAAGAAATCTTCCAAATTTTACACTGAAGACTGGAGTAATGATGCTGAGAATTCAGCTTTGTATCACAGGAATAATTACATTTGAACTCTCTCCTCATGGTCTTCGCGGTCAAAGGTGACTGGACACTTGAAATGTAAATTTGTTTTCTTCAGTAAAATCAATCTAATATATTTTTGTCAATAATACTTTTTATTTTGTATTTTGAGAAGATGTTTAGCTAATAATTAATATTAATGCAATAATTATAATCAATTTTTCCCATTGAAAAAAAAAATCTCCAATTTTAAAAAACATTAGCACCTTAGCACCTACTTTTGAGACCTAAGAAACACAATCATGTAATTTCATTGTGTAAGCACTAGATGCCTGTATAGGAATCTATAGAAAGGCTTTTGAATTCCCTAGCTGTTTTTATACATAATTGTTTACTTTTATTAGGTTGTGGATTTAAATGTATATTAAGGCATTACCAAGGACTACTTTTTGTCAAGGCTTTCATTATTATTATTATTTTTTTTTTATGTTGATTTGAAGCTTCAGTTTTTATTATTATTACTACATTCAAACCTGAATATAGAAAAGATTTTGTTATACAAAACATTACATTTCTTTAAAAATGTTACAAAAATAAACAGGAATGCTTTATTAGAGCTAAATCCTTGTAGGTCCGGTCTGATTTTAATGTCTTATTTCAGTTTTCTGACTCATTTTGGTTTTATGGTTATATCCAAACCAATTCATTTGAGTGTGTAGAATTGTGTCTGTGAGTGTGTGTGAGTGGATATGTCTGTTTTGTACTCTTGATGTTTTAGAGTGTAACCCCTTCATTCCTGTGCTATTTTTTTTCCTGCATCATGGGTGATTTATAAGATTGTACACAAATATTTTCTGTATTGAATTTTTTTTTTTTTGCCATTTCCCATTTATTTCCTACAGTCGGTCATTTATGACCGAAGACCATGAGTGTGATTTAGTTTTTTTTTACGAGCACTTGGCTTTTTCAAATCATGTCCTCAATTTTTGTGTGTTCACATACCAAGTGCCATTAAAGTCGCCAAGTTTTGTACCATTCCGATGAAGCTACTATTTTTAAATATTCAAAATGTTAAATTCTTCAGTCAGAAGTGACACATTTTTTAACACTATACTATTTCACAGTATAGTGGTTTTTACTGTAGTTTTGGATAGCATATAATGCTTTAAACATAAAAATTTCTGATTTCTGACATTCACATAACTTAGGGGTAAATGTGTTTCTCAAAAGCACAAATAGCACATTGCCTCGCAGTTGCCAGCTTTGATACCATCCAAGAATGAACATTTTGCAATTAAGGCTGCATTTACATACAATTTTGGCCCCATGGTTCTCTCTTGTCTAATCACTAATTGCAATAAGCCAAGTTTCAGAATGTGCGTGCATGAATGAGTGTTTTCATTGTTGGCTAAACGAATCCTCTAACCGCTACACCGCCCCACAGTGCACTACAGAAATGGTACGGAGCTCCGTAAAGGCTTTAGAAGACTCTGGAGTGTTTCGAAAGACTCTGAAAGGATTCCAGAAGAGCCTGGGGAGCTTTTTTGTGCACTCTCCATCCATGCGCATACACAGATTTTTTTGTAATAACTCTTCTGTGCGATGTACGCGCTGCCTTCGGGGGCTCAACCAGCATGTAGCGGTGGATGGTCCAATTAGGGCTTCTAATTACCCAGCAGTACTGTAATACATGGGAACAGAGCTACTGTTCGGATGAAAAAAAACTCTTGCTGTTCTTATTGTTATTGTGGTCCAAGTACTTTCATAATCTAAGCCAAATGGAGGGAAGCCATTAGACTCACTACAGTTGTCAGAATATCGCTTCTGGTTCATATTCATCCATGTTTTCTGAGGATAAAATGGCATTTATCATAAGTTGTGACCCTCTGAGATGTGGAGGCTTCGCTAACTGAGTGTGTAACATATATTTTACATTTCTCCAGGATGGTTCAGGCTATTTTTACTACTGGGATACGTAAGAATGTCTTCTGAAGCAGTGACGTCCATGTTTTAAATGTCACCCCTGATATTTTTTGATGCTGCCTGCTTTCTCCTAAACAGTAAAGTTATTTTGCTGAAGTACAATTCCTAGTTTTATGATGACATTGTGTCTGATACAAGACAGCAGAAGAATTGATAAAATTATATTTTGAAATGATACATTGTGTATATAAAAAGGAGCAGTAAGTTTACCAGAAAATAGTAATTTTAGCCAGTTTGTGTGGTTACAAAACATTTATCAGTTTATTTTATAATTTTCAAACCATTTCATTTAAATTAATAAAATTTTATATTACTTTATCTTATTTAGTTTTTTATTATTACTGGATTTTATATTTTATTATATTTTTTTCTTTTTTCTATATTTTATTAGTTTTATTTTATTTTATTTCTTCATTGGGTTTCAGTATTTTTTATTTTAATTTTGTATTTTTTTAAACATTTTTTATAAAATCATTTTATTTACACAATATTTCTCTGAACGCTTGAAAACGCTTCCTTTGTGATAGTAAAATAATAAAATGTCTGTTATAATGTGAATCATTCTCATTTTGAAGTTAACATTTATTTAGTTTTTTTTTTTAAACAAGATGCCAAGAACTCTTTGCAAAGTCCAAAATTCCCTCGAGAGTTTGAAGTCAGTGGGAGATTTTCAAACATACCACGAAGCTCTAGAATATTTGTGCAAGGATTTTGGAATTCTTGGAAAGATTCTGTTGAGCTCCAGATGTGTGAGAGGTTCTGGATGGAGAGGATTTAGATTTGTGATGTTCGTGGGGGGTTTTGGACAAAGGCCACTGACGGATGTAGAAAGAGCAGATGGCAGCATGTCTTAACTAAAGGATGGAGGTCCACAAGGAGCAGCCAAGGTCACCATGAACTCTGAATAAAACACACACAGAATGAGCCATCGGGTTTAGATTGGTGGGTGTCAGCTGCAGCACCTTTCAAACACTCTCTCTCTCTCTCTCTCTCTCTCTCTCTCTCTCTCTCTCTCTCTCACACACACACAGTGGTTGTTTTGGCTTGTCTGCAGCATGGTCTCCTGTAGTCCACACAAGCAAACAATGAATAAAATATGAGCAGAGAGTGCTCTGATGAGACATCTGTGTACAAACTCACGCACGCTACAGTTTCTCCCTCAGCCAACAGAGGGCAGAGATACCGGCATCCTTAAACTCAATTATGCTTCCATATTGAAAACTTGCATTGTAATACCTTGCACAAGAAATATGTACTTTCCTAGTAATGTAGTTCATCTTTTGACTATGTATTAGGAAATCCATGCTCTTAAAAATCATGTTTTTATTTTTAGGTTCAGACATCTGAAAACTGTTGCAGCAACTTTGACCTCATACGGTTTTACACAGATTTAATTTAACGCAGGGAAGTAGAAATGAACTGAATTTCCTAATTCCTTGCAAAATGTGTTTGTGTCTTTTCTTTAATAAGTTGAAAGGGAAAAGGCAGAGCTTGAATGTTTAAAAACTAAATCTGAAGGTTTTATATTTGATGAATGGATGGGTAGAGTGATGGAGGTAGATAGAGATGGATAGATAGATATTTAAAGTTGTGTATATAATATGTACTAAAAACAGTGAGATTGCTAAGAAACACCTGATTCTGTCTGTGTTTGTGTTCCTCTGTGATTCATTTTTCCCTCTCTGATCTGTACGTTTCACACAATTTATCACTCAACACATGGACATGCATTTTTGACATCTCTTTCTCTTTCTCTGCAGCTATCAGTCTTTCTACCTGTCTTCCTCTCTGACTCCAGATGGTGTTCAGCGTTGGCCTGGCTGTGTCTTTTTTTCAATATATAGATGTATAATTTATGACCTTGGTCGCTCTGCCTTTCGTCTCAGTCTGTTTGATATCAGGCTGTGATTGATGGATGTCAGATTGCATCAGCTGTCAGACTTTTTTTTTTTTGAAGTTAGCAATGATGCTTTTCCCTTTGACGATGACATCGGCCGTGTACGACATATGGTGCAATATTAGGCAATGAAACGGTTTTATAACTAAAGGCCATTTGAGCAAACCCCTCACCCCAAGTATCAATGAATTCTGATTAGACCTCGATTTTCACCTTAAATCGAAAAACTGGCTTTACCTCGAAATGCAAAAGTCTGTCGGGCTCTTTTGGACACCCAAGTGGAACACATAGCAACTGTTTACAGCTCCTTCAGAACTGCATAACAATTCCCTGGAATCATCTGTCGCATGTTTGTGTTTGTTGGTGACTTTTGAGCAGGCGAACCAACCCCCATTCACATTCACTTCAAGTGGAATTGTAGTGAAATATGAATAAGCTTTGTGTTTGTATGTGATCCTGTATTATATTGAATAATGCATCGGAAGTGTCAGACTGTGTCCAGCTCTCCGTGAGAATCTCATGGCTGAAGCAGTGACCTTTCAGTGTCTAACCAGGCAGACGACTTGTGTGCTGCTGTGTGTATGCGCATTGCTTTTCATGTCCTTATTTTTCTATACCAGAGATTTTTTTCTTTTTATCTTTCTATCTATTGTTCTTGTTTTATCTTGCTAACTCTGTTTTATTTGTCTATCTATCTGTCTTTTTGTCCATTTATACTTTCCATTGTACTTCTAACCTAAAATGAAAATGATTAAATAAGTGAAATCAAAATAAATCACTGGATTTACTAGTGAGTAGTTTGCAAGGTTGTCCTACTGAAAGAGCTTTCCAAGTGCTGCAAATGTCTGCTTTGTGACTTTAAATTTGCAGACAAATTTCTAGAGCACATGCTTTGTTTTAAGAGTGATGTTTTTAAAATATTCGTTACTACATCTTGATGGAGCAGTGTCAATACAGTTACCTGTTAATTCTTTTCGTTCTCTACGATCTTTGAAATTTAATGCATTGGGATTTAATAAGCTTCCACTTTGTGGCAGAATAAACAGCGTGGTTTCAAATTGCCAAACTTGAAAAATATAAATATTAAGTTGACCCGCTCTCCATCCCTTTTTAAATGGCAAACATTGTCAATGCAATCCTAATGGAGATTTTCACAATTTAAGATTACATTTATTATAAGGTGTATACAATAGTTGGCACACCTAAGGCTGAAATCATCACAGTGACTTTGAATGGAGTCTGTGGCGGAAGTGGTTTGGGCTGAATTAATATCAGAGGAGTTTGGAGAGGAAGATGAATGAGAAGAGGAGGAATCTGTAGAGTCATTCTCATGCTGGAGGTGTAGGACAGATAAAGGCAGTGTATCAGAGAGAGGACGGTGTTGCGGTAATAATGTGTTACTCAGTTTTCTTCATGCTGATGGAGGATTATTATCATCCTTCGTGTGTCGGTCTCTCACACACTCTCCTGCTCTTTTCACTGTGTGTTTTATACTTGCTTCTCTCTGAAGTGAGATGTGACCGGAGGGCTATTATCAGAGTTTTACCTTCGTCTGACAGTAAGTCAGAAACATTTGAATCCTTTGTTCAGTGTTCTATCCCTCCTTCAATCCAGGACTTGATTGAAAGCCCTCAGTATCTTCAGTCATATAGCTGTAGATCTGTATTTAGGTCAAAACAAGCAGCTTTTATTAAATCATTTTAACAAGCATAACAGTGTATTTGTTTGTCGTAGTAATATAAAACTGTCTTTCCAAACTATGTTGTTCTTATTTTTTGTCTTTTGATATGATGTTCTATCAGCCTTTCTCTGGATTTATAATCCATTTTTTTTAATATTACATTCTGTAATATTACATAATGTTTCATTTTCTTGTTTATTCTCTCATTCCGTCTTTCTCTTGTCTCTCATCATTATTTGGTTCTACCATTAGATAATTGATTCTATACAGTATTTTACTGTCTATTGTTCATTCATTTTATCTTTGTAATGTTCTATGGTTCGTTATATCATTCATACTACTGTATCTGTAGTTCTCTCTGTAATTTTCGGTCTTGTTCTTGTCATTCTACCGTTATATATTTTGTTCTTTCATTCAACCTAAGGTTCTTTTATTCTTTCTATTGTTCTTTTTGTAGTACTAACATTTTATCATTCCTTCTATCATTCTATATAATGTTCCATACTTCGCTGTCTAAAATTCTCTGTTGTCCTTTTTGTTTATCATTCTCTCTCTGTCATTCTTTATATCTATCGTTCTATGTTATGTTCTCTCATTCTTTGGTTCCATCCATCCATCCATCTATCTATCTATCCATCTATATCGGTCTGTCTGTCTGTCTACTGCATCTGTCCATCCATCCATCCATCTATCCATCCATCCATCCATCCATCCATCCATCCATCCATCTATCTATCTATATCGGTCTGTCTGTCTGTCTACTGCATCTGTCCATCCATCCATCCATCCATCCATCTATCAATCCATCCATCCATCCATCCATCCATCCATCCATCCATTTATCTATATCGGTCTGTCTGTCTGTCTGTCTACTGCATCTGTCCATCCATCCATCCATCCATCCATCCATCCATCCATCCATCCATCCATCCATCCATCCATCCATCCATCTATCTATCTATCCATCTATATCGGTCTGTCTGTCTGTCTACTGCATCTGTCCATCCATCCATCCATCCATCTATCTATATCGGTCTGTCTGTCTGTCTACTGCATCTGTCCATCCATCCATCCATCCATCTATCTATATCGGTCTGTCTGTCTGTCTGTCTACTGCATCTGTCCATCCATCCATCCATCCATCTATATCGGTCTATCTGTCTGTCTACTGCATCTGTCCATCCATCCATCCATCCATCCATCTATCTATCTATATCGTTCTGTTTGTCTGTCTGTCTGTCTACTGCATCTGTCCATCCATCCATCCATCCATCCATCAATCCATCCATCCATCCATCCATCCATCCATCCATCCTTCTATATCGTTCTGTTTGTCTGTCAGTCTGTCTACTGCATCTGTCCATCCATCCATCTGTCCATCTGTCCATCCGTCCATCCATCCATCCATCCATCCATCCATCCATCCATCCATCCATTGTTCTTTCATTTTATCTATCCATTTATCTGTTGATTTGTGTTTTTTTTATGTCATCAACTCAACACAGAAATTGTCCAATTACTGTATGTTTTTAGTTTTCTTAGAAATGTTATAAAACTCCAGAAATGTGCCGGTCAGTGTCTTGTTTGTCACCTCTGTTTAACACATGAGACTGCAGAAGTCACTGCCATCGGCAACTCTATGTCTCCTAGCAACGGCGTTTCAATCCCAGCCGTACCGTGGTTAATTATGGTCACTGCTCAGCTGTTTATAAAGCCGACTCAACCATCTACACGCTGTTTTTAGCTTTCACTCGCATAGAATTATGAATTATTGAATATTTGCTTCCCCAACAAATTAGTGCGGAGAGCTTGAGCTGTGGGCCTCCATCCTTTTCTTCCTCTCCTCTGCTTTTGAGTTAGAATTTGATGACATTTGATTGTAATTCTGAATAATTGAATTGTGCACAGAGGCTATTTTCAGACTTTAGTATATATGAAAATCAGTTTCACATAGCCAGACTTTTTTAATCCTTATACAAAGTCTCAACTTTTGAATATCTTTCATAGATTCAATGCCTTGGAAGCGCTCATCTCGGCAGCTTGGGAACAAAAAGCAAGCGTTACTGTTTTTCAGTTTTGGTGACTCACAGAAACTGGGAGATAAACACAAAATAGGTTGAAAAAGATTTCCGTGAATCACGTAAAGCTGGCCAATCTGAGATTATGATTTTGGAAAGCTCCAGTATTATGCGCAATATGCTTCAGCTGATCCATGAACGGTCTGTCAACACGCCGCCTGAAACCGAGACTGTATGAAATGTCTGTTTATATGCTAATATGTTCGGGAAATTAAAATTAAGATAAAAACACTAGAAAAAAATTAATAAAAATCCATGCTCTATTTTTGTCTTCTTAACTTAGATCTATAGGCCTCATTAGCAGCATGCTAATTGTAAATGTAGCTTTTTGCAGAGACTTTGGAGATTAAACTCATGGTTTGAGATGCCCAGGCTCCAAAAAAACAAAACAAAAAAAAACACAAAAAAACACAAAAACAGATAGTGTTGGCAGGTGTGCACGCTCGGGTGGATGTAGTCTGCTGTCCTGATCCGTTCAGGACCACTGCCAGGAAGAAGCCCTCCACGATGATGGCTCGCAGCCCCGGGAGCGTGTTGTTGTGGAACAGGGTTTAACATCTGTCTGGGTTGTTTATTTCCATCCATGTTATTCTGAAGAGAGGATCATGGCTCTCGAGAGACAGATGGAATAGATAAGGGCTAGTGGAAGAATTAAAACGCTAAAACAGCAGATTTATAGCGATTGGTGCAATGCTAAATATTATTAGATCAGTTCAGAGATATTTAAGGTTTCCCAGCTATTAAATTGTGGTTTAATTGGTGGTTCTTGGCCAGAATATGCTGTAGTGTCATGTTAAAAGTCAAACATCTGACTTCAGACACTCTTTTGTGACTAAATAAAGGTTTTGGGTTTGTAAACCAGAGAGTTTAGACCGAATTTGATCACTGAAAATAGCCACAATAGGTTACTAGTCAGCTTAAGTGAAAATAAGCATCAGTTTTGTTCACACAGAAATGGTCAAACTCTTCGCCAGGCCTCAGACAAACAGGTGGCAGGTGTTAATACGTGTCAGCGGGTTGATTCTGAAGTGTTTTCATGAATGTCTGATGACTGCCATTGTAATGCAGCATCTTATGTTATGATCTTCAGTCTTTCATGTGGAAATGTAAATCACGAGGATGGTGTGTCTGTAGGGCAGACGCTCATTTAAACGTTCGCAGACGTGTTGTGCAGCACTCATTCGACTTCGTTATTTGGAGGTTTGGGAGCTGTTAGCATCTGAATGAAGCTTTGAACAGCCGTTTCTTGTGTCTTCACACAGAGAGACGACGACGTGAACAGAGAGAGCGAGTTTGTAAGATTCTCGCTACGCACCGGGATCAAACTCTCAGTTGCATTTCTCGTCAGGTGGCAATAATGTAAACAAGTGTAGTTATTTTTCTTTATATTGTTGAAAATACTTGTCATTGACATTTGCAGCTCATTTAATTCCTTAGTGCTATAATGAAATATTTCCCTTTTCTGTCATACAGAGAAGCTGTTTGGTGAGTTCTTGACCTGGGACCTGCAGGACGCTCTGTCCCACCTGCCTCTGAAATCTGGTCAATCCGTCTCCAACGCTGTCAACATAAGCGCCAAACTGGACTTCTCCGGTCAGGAGAACCTGTTACACGACCTGAACGATGGTAAACGTCCAAACGACACGCAAAAACAACATCATTGTTCTGGTTTGTCCTATCCGATTTACGCTCAATTTCTGAGAGTGCATCACCGGAGCCGTTGCACTGTAATCAAGACGGCCTTGACTGCTCTCTGATAGATAGAAAGGCAGTATTCACTTTGCCCTGTTATGGTAGGTCTGATCCAAGCGAGTTGATTTGAAATGATGTCTGTACCCTCTCATTTCACATTCTACAGAGACATCGGCCGTCTCTCTCCTGTATCACTCCCTCTACGTCCCCTCTGCCCTCTCTTATTTCCGCTCTGGATTCATATCTATTTCCTCTTCACATCTTGTCCTTTTGTCTGTTTCCTGGTTATGTTACACTTATACCTTCTTTCTTCCTGTCTAACCTCTTGTTTTACCTCTCAAGCACACTGAATAGGAGGAAACCTTCAGTTACTAAACAGCACTGAAGTAGAGTTCAAATTTGCTTCAAACTATACCATATGATTTTGAAGTAGACAAATCTTCATTTATATGTACACTGTAGTGTTCAAAAGTTTGGGCAGTATCTCTAATATACATATAAATATCTCCAACCAAAAAAGGTTGTTTTAATAACTGTTTTCAACATTGAAACATTGATGATAAGAAAGGTTTCCTGAGCAGCAAATCAGCATTCCCGAAGTATAATGTGACACTGAAAATTGGAGTAATGATGCTGAAAATGTATAAATGAATAATTAAATATAAAAAAGCTGTATAAATTTATATAAAATAAAAAAGATTATGAAATGCATGAATTAAAAAATAATAATAATTAAAAACAATAATTTAAAATAAACTATGAAATATCAATACAAATAATAAATATGAAAAATAACTATTATGAAATAACTTTGTTAAACTATATTTTAAATAGTCAATTATTATTTGAAATTATTCAAATAGAAAACAGGTTTCTATTATAAATGGTAATATTTCACAATATTAATGTTTTTACTGTATTTTGTATCAAATAAATGCAGCCTTTGTGAGCAGAAGAGACTTATATTATAAAAATTATAAGTAAATGATCTTTCTTTAGGAAGAAGATGGAAGGAAATTAGATAACTGAATATCAAAATTTTAGTTTTGAAGTATAAAATGTTAGTAAAAATAATTTGCAACCTCTTTTGAACCCAAAAGAGCAACCTTTGATAATGGGAAATGTCTTCCAGGTTCTTTATGTCTGTTTGTACGCACATGTAAATATTAATGAGACTGGAGGAGAGCAGACTGTAGCAGACGAGCGGCAGAGTGCGTCTGTCTGCTGCGTTTCTGCTTGAATAACAAACAGGTGCGCTATGAACAGCCTCCTTCCTTTCTCTCTCCTCTCCTGGGTCTCTCCTCAGACGCTGCTGAAATGTTTTCATTATTGTTGAAATAATAATTTTCTCTGAATTAGGCTGATAAGGCAGCTTAAAGCCTGTCCTATTAGCGCAGCATGTAGAGGGCAGTGAATTGTAAACACTGCTGATGTTATCGCAGGTGCAAATACATCATTGCTGTTATTTAGCAGTAATATTAGCACTGTTTGCTATTGGTTTTCTCAATACTGTGGATTGTAACTGTAGAAATTATTTAAAAAGATCAAAACAAGTCATTCAAATGTTAAAGTGTTTGATGTTGCACTTCCTCAACTCTGATTGGCTGCTTAACCTTCTCTGTCATAATAGGATGCAAGACATCCCTGGCTTTGCATGAAGCCACTTCCAGACTGCTCTCAACATATTTACACACATTTTCGTTTAACTGTACAAGTTTTCTGGCCTGCGTGAATTCAGTAAATCACAGGGGGAAAAAAATGCTGCATCGTCAACATTTCTAACTTGCCTTTGAAAATGCAACATGTGCTAGACAACATATTTAGTGTCTCTTAGTGGTTCTCTGCCAAAATAAAAGCCCTAAAATTTTATGTTTTACAGCAAAGAAATTAAGACAACCATAAATGTTAGTATTGGAACTAATTCTTATTTTTATTCTTAAAATGCTAAATTTTTGTTTTACTGTACAGTATTATTATTACAGAGTTTAACTTTTGACAACAAAGAAATGAAGACAATCATAATTATTCTATAATTCTATAATTTTACAATTATTATTATTAATAATATTAACAGGTACTTCTTTATTTTACAGTAGTCATACAGTAGTATAGTATAAAACAATTTAATTACAATTATTACAGTTATTTTTTATTTAACCTGTTAACTGTCACTCACGTTTTTGAAGATAGACTTGAATGTGCATGATACAAACCAAATTTTTTTTAATTCATGACTGAAAACATTTTGTAACATGATTCTGATGTGCCATTTACATGGAAATGCAATGTCTGATTTTAAAATGGGTTTTGAAGGATGAATTTTGAAATTTTATGTTTTCAAGTGATATATAACTTCTGATGATTTCTAAAATGTGATAGAGAAAAAGACAACGAGGAAGTCTTATTTTTAAACAAAGGTCAAAGCTCCTTTTGTAATGTAGATTTCTGAAGGTGCACTCTTGTCATGAATTAATCTATTACTTTTCCTACATAATTTTTTACAAAAAATATTGGTAAAATATATATTTGGGAGTCTTAGACCTTTCCAACGATATATAGTTTGTCAAGATTAGATTAGATTTGATTGTAATATAGTATAGTCAACGTAGACGTAGTTTTTATTTTACAGTAGAGTAGTGTTATTACTATAGTTTTAATGTTTAAAACAAATAAATTATGACAGCCATATTTATTGCTATTTATTGCCATATTGTTTCTGTTTATTATAATTATTATAATTATTATTATTATTATTATTATTATTATTATTATTAATTATAATTATAATAAATAGTTTTTTATAATTATTATTATTATCATCATCATTATATTGAATGGGGAAACAAAAATTTTTTTCCCTCTTATTTTTTTGTCCTCAGCTGATCACATGCCAGCAACATTTTTTTTCTTAGTAATGATTTTTAAAGGTTCACTGAGTAAATTTGTTGTTAAGCAGCTGATTAATCAGTTCAATAAGTGAGTTGTTAGACTGATTCAGCTGATCAGAGATTCGTTAAAAAGAATCAGCTTAAGGAAAACATTTGTTAGTTGAACACACTGTACATCCACCTTCTGTTTCTTTGGCTCTGTTCTCTTCAGCCCTTTTTCTTTCTCTTGACCTTTTTTGTCTCTATCGCTCTCTCAGCGTTTATCTCCATTTCTCCTGTGAGCATAAGTCAGGCTGTGATGGCGGTGATGCAATGCTCTGTCTGTCTCTCAGGAGGCCGTTGGGTTCAGTCTGTACGGGAGTTTCTTTAACATGCCGCGCGCTTCTGTTCATTCATCCGTCCTCTATAAATCGTCTTCCCGTCAGAGAGCGGCAGAGCGCGAGGGCCAGACAGTCAGACTAAACACATTAGTGCCTGAATGTTAAAATGTCAGTGCAAGAACAACATAATGAGAGAGGAGAGTGGCTCCATTAAACCGGACGGCTCCCCCCGCTGAGAGCCCGCTGGAGGTAAGCGTTTACCCTTCATGTGGGACGTCAGCCGACCGCAGAGCCCCGGTGTGGATGATGTCATGCCGCCTCATATGGATGAACTTGCTAGCCTCATTGGGTAATGTCTGGTAATCGCTGAGCACCGTGTTTCTCAATGCGACCCGCTGTGTTTTACTTAAACAGGGGGAGTAAATGACGTCTGTAAATTATAATCTGTTCAGGATGTTTATTAGGTGGATCATTTGAGCTGATATAGTTTTTTTTTTTTTTTTTTTTTTTTTATATACATTGAAAAGGTAAAATTATGACAGAAACATAATCAAGGATGCAAAATCAAAAATCCAGTCTGTGTCAGTTTGAGTCTTAGTAAAGTTTTAAATCCCTGCCGCCAAGATGCTCCTCTGTCGGTCACGGATTATGGAAAGTGAAACAGAAATCTATAGGGGTGGTTGGATTTATTCACGCTCTTTAAAATATTAATTTGAAGCTTCTTTCTTTTCAGATTCTAACAGCTTTATCATAATAGGCTGTATATTAACTTATTGGGAGAAAACAGCAAGTTTTATGTGAAATCAGACATTTGTGCTCCTCCATCAGTCAAAATGACATCATCAATAACACCCCGCTAATATTCGACTGTTAGATTGGTAGTCGAATCAGGCTCCTCGAATCAAAGTATCGATTTGTCGACTATTCGGGGTCGCCCCTAATATATATTATTGTTGTTATTATTATGAAATCTTTAAAGGTGCTATATATATAAATATTTTTTTAGTATTTTATTATTAATAAGCTATTTTATTTTTATATTATTATAAAAGTATTATTATAAATCATTACAATTTCTATATTAAAATAATTATTTGTGCATTTTAACAATAATAAATTATTTAACATGTAAAAACCTTTATGACCTGTATTATTATTATTATTATTATTATTATTATTATTAGTAGTAGTAGTAGTAGTATGAAATATTTATATAATATTTTATATTTATATAAAAATACAAATTTATTTTGGTAATATATATTTTTTGTTTATTAGTATTATTATTATTATTCAAACAGGCATATATAAATAATTTATTTATGAATCCAAATTTATCTGAATTTAACTTTACTTTTAGCTTATACATAATACATCTTAGATCCACCCTCTTCTGCTTGTGTGAAACTCTTGTCTCCGCCTCCTCTTACCTCATGTCACTCTGTTTGCTCTGACCTGGTATCTGGGCATCCGCGTCTTGTAAAGTTTGCAGCAGACATTACGACATATTGTGTCAGACACTCTTGAAGGGGAGTGATGTCATTTCGGGGGCCCTGGGACTCGTAATGAGGACCGTAAGTTCCCTTTGTGCCGAGTGATTGAACACCCTCTCCTTCCCTTTCAGAACCCTCGGGTGGTAAAACACAAATACTGATCAGATCTGTCCTGATGGGAGCTGCTGTATTCAACTCTCTTTTACCAAGCAGCAGAGAGGCAGCATTTGAAAGATGTGTGAAAATCACATTCTGTTCTACAGACATTCGTTTCTGTTCAAATAGTGATGAGCCGCATTTTCGTATATGCACCTTTCAGCTGCTGTCTCATCTGTTCTTCCTTCTCTGTGGTATGTCAGAATCCATCCAAGTGTATTGGAGGATGTGCATGAGATATGGAGAGAAATCTTTGCATGCCAAATGCTGCAATTTACCCTCATTATTTTCCATCAGACAGAGACAAAGCAGGTCAAATCCAGAAATGTCACTGCAGCAGAAAAACCTTCGATTAGAGCAATGGTTTTGTGTGGAAGACGATGCAACCTCCATGTTTGTTTTATTTAGTGATTATTTTTAAAAACATAGAGACACTACCTTTAAACATTAATAATACTAATACTAATACTACTACTAATAATAATAATAATAATAATAATAATAATAATAATAATAATAATAATAATTATTATTATTATTATTATTATTATTATTATTATTATTATTATTATTGACAAAATATTATGATTATTATTCTTAAGCCTTTAGAAGTGATATATTACATTTATTTTAATTATTTTTATTTTGTTTATATTATTATTATTATTATTATTTTTAACATATTTAACAATAACAATTACTAACATATTTCCAAATTATACAGGGTAATTAATGAAAGTAAATTGGATTTTTGTTTTTTGATTTCATATTGACTTTAATGTAACAAGCATGTTGAGGACATTTGTAAGCATTTTTGGGTGATGTAAATATTTTTATAAATGTTACGAGTCTTGAACTGACTTGTAGAAATGAATCACACTTTCCAACTCAACACCATTTATTGTACAAAAGTTTAAATTAGACTTTTAAAACATCTCTGTTTTAATAATCACAACACTATACTGAAACGCTCTATAAGAAACGTAATGTCCTAGTAAAATGGAGTAATGGGGTATCATAACAATGTTGGTTAATTTTATATAACCAGCGAAATCGTTGCAGTTATATCTTGTGTATTTCATATACCGCACAGTCCTACTGCAACAGATGTCATTCATTAGAGGATTCGTGTTCTTTAGTTTTGTGTTTTAATATCCTTGCAGTCTTGCAGACCATTTAAAGGTCTGTCTTGATGAAAGTCTCATTCATCATATTTATGTCCCATTTCTAAAAATAACCCAGAATGTTTATCGCTTGAATGAATTTGTGTGTGCGTATAGAAGCTTATGCTGTTATCCGTATGCGCTTCAGAGATAAAATATATCCTCCTGAGTGTGTTCCAGAGAGTCATTGCGGCATACGCACTCCATCGCCTTATTTATTAAGTTTTTCCACCTCATCATATTTCAAACTGTCACGTTATGGATTTTAATTTTTATCTCGAGTGCTAAATGCCGGACAAACAGATGCGCTGAGAGATGGAAAGGCGGATGGAGAGAGAGATGGAGAGCGAAGCATTTGAGCGATGTTCACGTCCTCTGAATGTGAGGAATTAGTGCTGTATAATAGCGTGCTCTCCTCACATAAGCGCACATAATTCTCTTGCACTGTTTCTCAGGCCTCTGGCCCCTGTGTTCATGTGTGCCGTATGTCTAATGTACGTTGTTTTGTGTTTTCAGATGGTATCAGTGTAACTGGTCTGCCCGTCTCCAGCCCACTGCGGCAATTTCTAAAGCCACGCGCTGAAAATAAAGCAGTCGGCAGTGATGCCAGCAAGAACAAATTAAATTACGTCAAGGTAGGAATTCTCTCCTTAAGCTACACACACTTTACTATTTTGCTAATGCTTTAGAGCCGTAGTGCACTTGCTGTAGAACACTTGTAAGTGCACTAGCTAGGTGTGATGCTTTTTTAATGGTTACTTGGGTTCTAATTATGACATCACACTGGAATGCTCCACCCACATTCAGGTTTCATTGTGAATTAGTCTTATACTTGTTCTCGTTTACCTTTAATTATTCTCAGTCTTGTGAATCACTTGTTTTTATTATTATATTTTTTTTTACCTGCATTGAATTTGTAAACCTGATTATTTCTCCCTTACATCAGTCTGTAGTGAGCATGGGTATCTTTCATTTGGTTTCTCTGTCCATGGTGCTGAAATTTTGTGTGCGTGTGTCTCTGTCCATGGTGCTGAAGTCCATAATAATTTTAGCAGAAGTCAGATTTGAGTTGACCTGTTGGTGAGATTTCAGTTCATATGAGCTCAGCTTTACTCTTTGTTATTGAGCAGATTAAGATCTTCTTTTCTGAGTAGTACATTGTTCATTACTCAGTCTATAAAGGGCAAGAATCCCACTAGCAATCATGTTTGTGAATACACACATTGAGACTCCTGCTGGATGAAGACATTTTGTTAAATTATTATTTTTGTTTGTTTAAGCAAAATAAAAATAAATTAATTATTTTGTATCTTATTTTGGTTTAATGGTATTTTTTAAAAATGTATATATATATATATATATATATACACACACACACACACACACACACACACACACATATATATATATATATATATATATATATATATATATATATGAAGAGTTCAGATGCAAAAGCCTCTAAATGCCATCTGAAATTTGCATCTAAAATTAGGATTTTTATCAAGCTCCTATGCTTAGTTTGAGTCATTTTACTTGAATGGCAATGTGCAGGTCCTTTTTTTCAGGCTATTAAAGTGAATAACTGAACATAAATTTAGGAGCCTGATAAAAATCCTAATTTTAGATGAAAATTTAAGATGGCATTTAGAGGCTTTTGCATCTGAACTCTTCATATATATATATATATATATATATATATATATATAGTGTTACTTTATTTAATATTTATATTATAATTTATCTAGTGTATATAGTGACTGTCAGTGCAAGTGATATAATCAATCCCATTTGTACTTTATTTAATATTTATTTATTTTGTCTTATTTTATTTGGATTTAACCTTTTAAATGAACTTTTTTTATTTAATTGAATCTGTAAAATTAATTTTTTATTTATTTTGGTATAAAAAATAAATAAAAATACTGGAGATGTGCTATGAAGGAATGGACCATAATCTGAAGGATTGTCCACCGTGACGGTGATCTGCAGTTGCACTAAGACAGGTGGTCATTCATTTTTCAAAGTTTCTGGCAAACTGAGTGCACTGCAAAAAAACATTCTATTGTAAAACAAGCAAATATGATAAATCCTTCTAAGAGAGAACTCTGAATTATGCTTAAAATGCACAGCAAAGAAAAAGGAAACATTTATTAGTCTTACCCCATTGGCAAATTGTTATTTGTTTCTTGTTTAAAGCCTAAACTAATTTCTACTTCAGTATGCTTATTTTAAGCAAAATTGTTGAATTATATTATAAATGATTTTTACCAGCAGTACACCTCATTTGTGATCAGATTTTTAAAAGCTATTCGCTGCAACATCAGGACGTCCAGCCTCAGGAACGCCCAGTAGCGACCTGCCGTCCTCCAGCAGCAAAATCACTGTCAGTGTGAATGGGGCACGGAACTGACAATCCATCTACCTCCATCCCTCCTGTCATCACTGCATAATACAGTGCCATTTTCGGCAGGAAGAAAGAGTTTGAGGACACCAGGGTGAGAGTATACAGATGCATCCTGAATGGAAATGAGATGAACAGGGACGCTAGAGTAAGTAATGAGAGGAGGAAGTGTTGACTGACAGGACACATCAGCGCTGCAGGATATATCCCAGCCTGAGACACTCTGAATGTTTGAATCCAGACGAGCTGAAGGTAATCATTCTGCCGCCTGACTGACAGCGTCCGACTGAGACTCACAACAGGAAGTGTCTTTACTCACTTCCCCTCTCATAACCCTATCAGTACTGTCCACTGAGAGAGAGAGAGTGACCCGGCCCTCACTATCTCCAAACCCTTAAACAGCTTAGCAGTGAATAGAAGAAGTCCCCAGCTCAGCTGTTTCCAGTGCAGTCTTTTTTTCTTCTGGCAGGGACTGAAGAGTGATAAAGGAGACAGAGAGAATCTCCAGTCTGCTCTGCTGGGCAGGCCGAGCACAATAAGAAATAGGATTGAAGCTGTTGGAGAGGGAAGATTAGGGTCAGATACCTGAGTGAGAGAGAGTGTGTGTTCTTGAGGAGAGATGATTTGTTTGCTTTGGAAACATGGCATATTAATATTGCTGTTGAAAGTAGTTGGCATGTAATGTTTTTGTGGAAAATGTGATATTTCTTTTTCAGAAAAAATCAAGAAGTACAGCATTATTTAAAATGGAAGTCTTTTTGTCAAGTATTAATTTATTTGTAAAAATCTTACTATCCCTAAACATTTGAACAGTAGTGTATGTTTAACTGCATCATGTTTCTTCTACTTTGAGCACCTATTCATAGGGTTTGTTTCATAACAGTTAGGAGGATTTTTTTTTTCTCTTTTTGATGATATAAATGTCATGTAAAGACAAGTATTTTTGATTAATTCCTAAATGTATATTATGTGTGGATTTTATAATTCCACCCAGATATTCTTTTAAACTATGAAAATCTGTTCTAAATCTCTCTCTCTTTCTCTCTCTCTCTCTCTCTCTCTCGCTCCCCCTCTCTCTCTCTCTCTCTCGCTTTCTCTATACCTTTAAAAATTATATATATATATATATATATATATATATATATATATATATATATATATATATACATATACTGTATGTATATACAGTATATGTATATATGTTATATATAAAAATTATATATATATATATATATATATATATATATATATATATATATATATATATATATATATATATATATATATATATATAATTTTTTAAGGTATAGAGAAAGCGAGAGAGAGAGAGAGAGAGAGAGAGAGAGGGAGCGAGAGAGATATATGTGTGTGTGTGTGTGTGTGTGTGTGTGTGTGTGTGTGAATAATATGCTTTTTTACATTTAAAACAAATCTAAACAAACTGATCTAGACATTGATAAATTATCTGAACAAATAAAACGGATCTAATTTAAACAAATAGTCAATCATAAATAATTTCTGTTTTTAATTTATTAAATAATTTGTATATCATTTATCAGAATTATGATTGGCTTGCACCTCTAACAATATTTTAAAATTGCTAAAATTAATACTAATATACTTGTTTACTAAAAAGACAACATTGTCAGTGAAGAGCTTGAGATAAAGTTTGAGACGTGGTGTATGAATGAAGACAAATAAAGCTAAATATAATTTGTGAACAGAATATTTTATTGTGTCTCAGAAAAGTGTGAAAGTATTTAATTGGGATTATTCAGGTTACATAAATGCATGGTAAGAAATTACACTCAGCAAGACAAATGAGTTGACCAAATAGAAGAAAAAAGTAAAAAAATAAATAAAAAGTAGCCACAGTTAAAGAAACACGACTGTACAGATCTTATCATCTAATTGTGTATTTCCTTTAAAGCCATATGAGGTGTTACATTCACAAAAATAGCTGTTGGATCCAATTCCAAAAGTGCTAAAACTGGGTTCAGCTTGTTCCAGCACAAATAATAATGTACTACCGCCAAATTCAGATCGAAGTAGAAGTGATTTAAAAGGAAAGCTCACCCAAAAATGAAGTTGGAAATTTGCTCAAAATATGCTCACCCTCATTCAAGATGAGTTTGTTCGTTCATTGGAACAGATTTTGAGAAATTAATCTTTGTAGCACTTACTCTCCAATTGATATTCTGCCGTGAGTGGGTGGCGTCAGAATAAGAGTCCAAACAGCTGATAAAACATCACAATAATCCAATAAGCTTTCTCCAGTGAAAAAGTCATCTTGTCTGAATTAGGAAAGAAATATGCACAGGTCAAGCACCAATATTATTATTTTTTTAACTGGAGAAAGCATTATTAGAGATTATGGGCTGATATTTTGGGCTGATATTTTGGCCAGAAGTGACAGTTTAAAGTTAAAACACCTTGATGGATTTATTAAAAACATGCAGCCTTTCACTTCACAAGTCATTAACTGATGGATTTGAGTGGTGTGGGTTGCTTGTGGATTATTGTGACATTTTTATCAGCTGTTTAGACTGACGGTACCCATTCACTGCAGAGGATCCTTTTGTGAGCAAGTGATGTAATGCTTAGATTTCTCCAAATCTGCTCAGATGAACCAACAACTGGGTGAACTGTCACTTTGATTTGTTTGATTCACCTTTTTACTCATGGTTGTATCCCTTTAGTTTCCATATCGAGGCACAGGCTTTACAGAATGCCACATGCATCCGTCTGCTGTAAAAACAGCAGTGATTCAGTGGATTTGGGTACAGCTGGAATGTTTGTCATTCACAAACTTCTTCACATTCACTGCTCACTGCATGTTTGTGAATCATGTTAAACATGAAATGAATTGTATCCCATTTCCAAGCTGTATTTAGAATCTTACTCTCTCCCTTTTCAGTCTCTTTTTTCAGTCTCTGTTTTCCTCCGTCTGTATTTTCCCAATGTTTTGTCCTCAGGAAATTTTTAAAACTGCACAAGCAATTTCGTCATTGTTTCTTCGGCCAGACGGTGAAAAAGCATTTTAATAATTCCTCAAATGGTGCTGTAGGGAGCGCAAATCAATACGAGCTCTGATGTGAGTTCATTCCAGTAGATTAATGACTCATTTTCTGCCGGTATGGAAACGGATCATCACATGTGACCCCTGATGGGTCCTGTGTGCGTGAATGCGTATGCCACAGCAGAATGTGCTCATGACAGGTCCTGCCGGGCACAAACTCTTAAATTAAGCTGTTTGGTTTCGACACGCTCCACTGCGCTGCGTTTGTGAGTTTGCAGTCATACAAGCACACACACGCATAGTATATTTCATCATCTAGCCTCATGATTAGTTTGTTTACTTGTTTTGTGCATGTAAAGGAAACGAAAAGCACTCTTTTTCCCATCAGCGGCTGATATCCAGAGCTGCTTTATTGAAGATGAGCAGGAAAGTTAAAAGTAAATGATCATAAGGATTTATGAAGTCTGACATGCTGCTTTGGCTATCCATCTTCACACACGCATAGTTTTGCACAGCTAATGTTTTTTTTTTTTTTTTTTTTTTTTATACTTTAGCATCTGCCTTTGTTGTGGCTTTAGGTTGATTAAATCAACCCATAATGCAGTATATAGATGTTCATATCTATGCACAGATGTAGTGTGTTAATTCAGAATGGTTTGCACTAAAAGTTTAATGGTCAGTAATATTGTTTTTTTTTTTTTTTTTGTAAGAAAATAATTTTATTTAGCCACACATTCAGTTGATCAAAAATAGTAAATGTTTCTATGTAAGACTTTTTTTTTACATTATAAATGTCTTTATCCTCACTTCTGTCACTTATAAAGATCAATTTGATATTTCATTTCTGAATAAAAAAATTACTGACCGCAAACTTATGGATACCAGCATACAGTACATCAAAAAATCAAGAAATATTTGTTTCCCTGTAAAATAAGCCTTTAAAGTAAAAAAGAAGTCCACTCTCCCACCTATTTTCCTCTTATCCTGCACCTCTTATACTTATTGGGTCCAGTTTGAGGTGATTCACTCTCACTGTGTGGGTCTGAGGGGCAGCTGGGGCATCAGGAAGCTCAAGGGGCAGTTAAATACTGTGAAGAGGCATGTGGTGTGATCACTTAGTGGAGACTGGAGAGACTAAACCCAGCGAGAGAAGGAAGATCCGTATCAGCAGCTGGAGTCGTGCCCGAGTGTGTGTGTGTCTGGCAGCTCATCTGTGAGATGATGTATGGCAGTTATTCTGTAGCTCTGACTACTGTGTAAGCACTTTCAGCAGCCAACCGCAGGGAAACTCTCACGCACACACTCACGGGCGCGCAAAAGAAGATGCACTATGCTTCAACCTTCTCTCAATAGTGCAAAAAGTATGCATTTGGTGAGAGTTCTTTGTGTATGCGCTTTGACTCCAAAACCCTTAGAAATCAAAACCTTAAGTGGACTGAATTGAAAAATGAAGAAGGTTTACAAACCAGTGAGAAGTAAATGCACGTTTATTTAGCAGTTACGCATGTGTGAGCATGAATGCAACTTCTAAAGATCATCATTGCAGGACAGATACTTATAAAGATATGACCTTTACAAATGAAATGAGATGAAAATAAGGAATTTAAATTTAAAATTGAATATGAAATCAAAACTTACCCTGTTAACATTCTTATCTCTGGTCTGGTCTTTTTGTACATGATTTATCAGTCTATGTTATCAGTCTATGTTTATCGTAATAAATATGTAATCTCTCAAAGGAAAATAATAATATATATAGCTGATATATCTTTAAAAATTTAAATACAATTAAATTTTACAGTCTACTATTACTATTAAAATTATATTAATATAAAAAGTTTGGGGTTGGTAATAATTATTTTATGAAGTGTCTTATGCTCACCAATGATAAAGTAGTATGATTACATGAGTGATGTACTATGAATATATATATTTTTAATGGCAATAAAACTAAAATAAAATACTATCAGCATTAATACTAGTGATGCTTTCCTTTACAAAAGACCACTTAGTATACACATCAATTTCAGCTTAAAAAAAAAAAAAAAAAAAAACATCCAATTGGTCAGTTCATTAGGTCTCCAATTGTGTAGTCTTTTAGTGTTCCTGTAGCTCAACTGGTAGAGCAAGGTTGGGGGTTCGATTCCCCGGGAACACATGATATGTTAAAATTGATAGCCTGAATGCACTGTAAGTCGCTTTGGATAAAAGCGTCTCCTGAATGCATAAATTTAATTTAAATTTTAAATTTTAATTTAATTTAAATTTTTGAATAATAGAGTTTGTGTACTATGAAAACATACAGGTGCATCTCAATAAATTAGAATGTTGCAGAGAAGTTCATTTATTTCAGTAATTCAACTCAAATAGTGAAACTCGTGTATTAAATAAATTCAATGCACACAGACTGAAGTATTTTAAGTATTTGGTTCTTTGATCTTGGCTCACATTTAACAAAAACCCACCAATTTGCTATCTCAACAAATTAGAATATGATGACATGCCAATCAGCTAATCAAAACAAAACACCTGCAAAGGTTTGACTGGTGATCTGACAGTTGTCCAGAAGACAATCATTGACACCCTTCACAAGGGGGGTAAGCAACAAACATTCATTGCCAAATAAGCTGGCTGTTCACAGAGTGCTGTATCCAAGCATGTTAACAGAAAGTTGAGTGGAAGGAAAAAGTGTGGAAGAAAAAGATACACAACCAGCTGAGAGAACTGCAGCCTTATGAGGATTGTCAAGCAATATCGATTCAAGAATTTGTTTGAGTGAACTTCACAAGGAATTGACTGAGGCTGGGGTCAAGGCATACAGACGTGTCAAGGAATTTGGCTACAGTTGTCGTATTCCTCTTGTTAAGCCAATCCTGAGGCATCTTACTTGGCCTAAGGAGAAGAAGAACTGGACTGTTGCCCAGCGGTCCAAAGTCCTCTTTTTCAGATAAGAACAAGTTTTGTATTTTATTTGGAAATCAAGGTCCTAGAGTCTGGAGGAAGGGTGGAGAAGATTTTGAATCACTGCACCTATTTACCAATACATTTTGGAGCACTTCATGCTTCCTTCTGCAGACCAGCTTTTTGAAGATGTTTATTTCATTTTCCAGCAGGATTTGGCACCTGCCCACACTGCCAAAAGCACCAAAAATTACCATGGTTAAATTACCATGGTGTTGGTGTGCTCGACTGGCAAGCAAACTCACCAGACCTGAACCCCACAGAGAATCTATGGGCTATTGTCAAGAGGAAAATGAGAAACAAGAGACCAAAAAATACAGATGAGCAGAAGGCCACTGTTAAAGAAACCTGGGCTTCCATACCACCTCAGCAGTGCCACAAACTGATAAGCTCCATGCCATGCCGAATTGAGGCAGTAATTAAAGCAAAAGGAGCCCCTACCAAGTATTGAGTACATGTATAGTAAATTAACATACTTTCCAGAAGGCCAACAATTTTTTTATTGGTCTTGTGAAGTATTCTAATTTGTTGAGATACCTGTCATTGCGGTGTTGCCGGAAGTTCGCTTTGAGTGCACGCCATTTTTTGTAACTTTCCACATAACTCTGCTTCCGAACATGCAGACTTCAGGGACGATTCTAGCCGAACATGCACATCTATGCCAGCATTTGAGTGAAAAAGAAGCAGTTTAATGTAAAGTTCAAACTCCATCAGGTGCTTTTTGACGGAAACCTTGCATAGTTTGTCCAAAGCTTCTAATTTGAAGTATTGTATAACATAAAATAAGAATTCATTTAGATATTAATTATACACTATTTGCTTACAGTTGACTTGTGTTTAATGCGAAATACAGCCAGTAGTTAAAGATTGTTTTATATTTATACATGGCCAAATAGTCCCTTGAGGGCTAAGACACTTGTTCATTTCCCTTAATTAATGAAAGCTAAACTGTAATACTTATAACCATGTATACACACACTCCATAAAGCCCCCTTTTTTTTCAAATAATAATGCAGTCAGGAGATGGTTTGATACAATGAGTGGTTTCCACATTTTTAAATATTTAATATTCATGAAAATAAATATTTAGCACTTTATCACTCTTAAAATGACCTATACACTAAATAATATAACCCTCATACTTACATTACAATAGCAGTCTATTTAGTGGTCTAAGTTGAAGTCAGTATGTATATTAATGACAATATGGGACAAATATAATGAAATTTAGTGGCTTCTGGTGCTGCGAGCTGCCGGTACATGTACAGTCAGACAAAACGACGTAAACAGTTATCAAAGGCACGAGTGTGCATACAATAGTGAGAAACGTGTTCTGCAGATAAAGACGAATCTGTGGAATGCGCATCATTGGAAACAATGTTCTCAGTAATTAAAGAGGCAGGGTAGCGTTTCTTTTATTTGGTTTGTGACATCCTGTATGGGAAACGCCGAATCATCAGAACAATTAAGGCGCTTGGTCACGTGTCGCACCAGAACCATTTTCGGAACCAAAACTTAGAAATTGCTTACGGTTCTGGGCCCGTATTCATAAAGATTCTAAGAATCCTCTCAGAAAACTCTTAATTTAGCTTAAAAACTTTTACGTAGGAGTCTTAGCTTAGGAGCGATTCGGGACCGATCTGAGAGCAACTCTGAGTAAGGAAAAGACAAAAACTTTCATCTTAGTGAGGAGGCGGGGTTGACCCCGTTGCTATGCATGACACAATCTTTTGAAGACTGTGATTGGCTGGTTGTACAAGAAGTAAAAAAGAGTGATATTAAGTATAGAGTCTATTCTAATTCTCACTTTGAATTTACATTAGTAATATATCCTATTTGACCGTTCTCTCACACACACAAACATTATATGTGTGTATATAAATCCTTTTTTTTTATTTACCATGCTTGTAATTTCCTATAAGGTATTTGATCGGCTTAGAATGATAAAAATTTTTCCACTCTTTCCATTTACAGTGATTGCTGTCCTATTTAAGTGGCGGTTTGAATGTTGGTTTTAATGTATCAAACATGGAATCAAAACCAAGAAAAAAAAACCTGAAAAACTGGACAGAGGAACAGTGTTTACTGTTAGCCCAGTTAGTGGATGAACACAAGGCAATTCTTAAAGGAAAATTTGGGCCGAGTGTCACAGCAAGGGACAAGAAGCAGACATGGGAGTGTATAGGACAAACTATTAACGGTTCATTCCCCCTGCTTGTGTGCACCTAAAAGCCTGCTATATTCATAAATTCAGTTTTTTGAGCCTGCAAGGTGGGAATGTCTAGTGGAAATGAAATGAACTGCGACACAATAAGATGTTCTGAAAGTGCTGTAATTGTTTGTGTGATCACTCTGCTTACAGAAGGTTGTGACAGACCCAAATCATCACTATTGCATTGTTGCATTTTCTCAGTTGCCAAATATCATAATGTAGTGATTACTTTAATTTATATATTAAATTATAGCGTCTTATTAACTCACTGTCGTCCATTGTCTGCAACACATTTCTTCTGCCTCTTCATCTCTCTGCCATTTTCTCCTCTGCTAAAGAAACTCTTAAGCCTCTTAAAAGTCTTCGTCTGTGCTCCTAACAAGTTTGACCTTAAGACCTCTTTTAAGGGTTAAGATGCTTTCTGAATTACTTTTTTCTTTACTAGGATTTTTTCTTTAATTTTAAGAGTAAACGCCCACATTTCTAAGAATTTTCTTAGAATTTTGTCACTAGGAGCTACTTTTTGCATTAAGATTCTTTATGAATACGGGCCCTGGTTCTTTTAAAAAAACAAATCTGGTTCTGAATAAGAAATCACAAAATTTGCACTGGCAAATTACTTCTTCTCACCGGTGTTTCCCGAAGTTTAAAGAGAACAGTTACTCCTCATCGCTCCTCTGTCCTTTCACAGAATATTACAATGGCGATTGTGACAAGTATAAAAGCCTCGTCCGTTTGGGAAAGTGCGCTTGCGAAGCGGAGCCAGGCGAAAGTATAAATCCTGCCTATCCTTGTTTGTTGTGGTCTTCTAAATAATGCCATGAGCGGGGCTTAAAGTGACGTTTGTGCAGTGCGACCTGATGCAGCCCTTGAAGTGAGACACAGGAAACAAAAATACAGCAAAATTATAATAACGCGACCAAACGAGACAAAATAACGTTATAACATCTAGTTTCGTCTCATTTTGGTCAACGAAAATGAAGAGACATTTTAGATTAGTTTTTATTTTGTATACCACATTTAACCTCGTTTTATTTCGTCAGCAATATTGCATTATACATTTAATTATAATCATCGTTACATGACCAGCATTTACGTTGCGTCTTGTCTCGTTTTTGCCATGTGATAAAGGTTCGTTGACGACAATATTTAGTCATAATTTTCGTTGGCGAAAGCAACACTAGGTGGTATTTTAACTTTTTCTTTGGAACAGAAACCTGACTAACCTAAATGAACCTCAAGGGGACAAAAATAATGAATTGCTAAAAAAAAAGGCATATGCCTACTCGCATTCCTGTTTAAGGCAATCAAAAGACGGAAGGCCATTTAAGACAAAAAAAAAAGTGGCGGGTCTGAAAATAAACAGCGAAACTCCACTGAGACTCTGAGCACGCCATCTCCATGGAAATGTTACAAACACTGTGCAGTGTTGCAGTGCGTGTGTGTACATGGTTCTATTTAGGGCTGGTTTTGTGGGGTTTTATGTGTTAGAGAGTGCACAAACAGTTGTGTATTTGTGTGTATTTATTTGTTTGTTTCAACTTTATGTGCCTACAGTGGCACAAAGCACACAACTGTATCTTAGCAACTGGTGATTGTGGAATTTTCATAGTTTACTATGGCTGGCATCGGCCCTCAAGAAACGCAACACACACGGTTATCTATCTGTCTGAATGAAGACATGCCATAGACAACTAAATAGTTGAAATTACTACATACTGTCTATGTCTCTAGTTTCGACTTGTAGATCACACTGTGTGAGTGTGTTTTACTGCATTTTTGTGTATGTGTGTATGCATTTGTTTGTGTTTTGAGTGTCTGTGTAAGTGTGGCGGAGCTCTGAATTGGATTTAATAAGACAAAAAGATGATTGATTATTTCACCCAATAGAAAACATACATCAGGAGCAGTGTAGCCCGATTCACAATAAATGATGGTTATGAGCGGATTCTTTGTAAAACTTGTAAATAAAAGTAGATATGTCAGAAGGAAACAATAAAAAAAAAAAATTAGCCCAAATGTTTGAATAGTAGTGTATACAGTGATGGATATATATAGATATCTCAGCTGATTGTGGCTTTGAGTGTATTTTTATGCTGTGTGTGTCTCAGTCCATGTGTGTAATCTGGCCAACCAGACCGAACAGATTTCCATATGCTTACACACACACACAGTCACTCATGTGTGTGTGTGATTTGATGGATGGCTCAGTCTGGCTTGTTTGTGTTTTACATGGATGCCAGTGTGTGTGTGTTGTACATGAACAGCTGGTTTCTTGGCTGTCAGTGTGTCAGAATGTGTGTAGGACAGCAGACTGTCACTGAGACAGGTTTGAATGTGCTTGGTTTGCCTCATCACTATTATTATTTCTCATTGTTACGGTTAACATTTGAAACCCTTATTTGAAACTGCTAACTCTAATGCTCTGTACACACACACCACTGAATTGTATTGGTAGTTTTTAGCAGACATTTCTGATTTAGACTTACAGTAATGGGTTTTATCTAGAATTTTATATTGTGTTGGCAAGGGTTGGAAATTTTGTTCTTTCAAATAATGCTTTTTATACGGAGAGGATATATCAATGATCAAAAGAAACTGTAAATACTTTTATAATGCTACTAAAGATTTCTATTTCAAATAAATGCTGCTTTTTATTTTACTTTCTAATCATCAAAAGCCAGAATAAGCAGCAAATAAGCATATGATCTCTGAAGTATGTTGGACCAGTAGTGCACAACTCAATGAAAGTTCCACAGCACTTTGAAATCTGCACACATACAATGTAAAACAGGAAAAAACACAATTGAAACAGGTCAGAACACAATGGAAATAATCCACAACGCAACAAAATGAATGCAACACAACAAAAACAAACCACAACACAATGGAATTAGCGCAACAAAACAGAAATAAGCCACAACACAACGGAAAACAAGCCACAACACAACAAAATTAGCACAACACAATGAAAACAAGCCGTAACGCAGTGAAATTAGCACAACAAGATGGAAACAAGCCAAACACAATGAAATTAGTCCTATGCAATGTGTTGTGTCGAGTTCAAGTGGAAATTTCTTTGTGTTGTGCACTACTGGGTCAGCTTACTGAAGGATCATGTGATGTCAATACCAGAGTAATGATGCTGAAAATGTGTTTATAGTATGCTGGACACATCCACATTGGTCACTGGTCACTGACATTAGAAATAGTAGTTGAGCGATATTGGTTTTTTGACAGCCGATGTCAATATTTAGGAAAGCGGTGGGCCGATAGCCGATATAAAGCCAAAATATTAATAAATTAAAAAAAATAATATTTCAGAAATTTGAAATCATTTTACAATTGCTTAAAAAATTTAACGTTTAAAATAAACATACTTATACTGTAGGTGACAAAGTATTTTTCACAAATAAATATTTAATAAAAATATAATTAAAAAGGAAGTAAACACTTTAACCAAGTATTCTGGGAAGTTTGTGTGCACTGGGAATAATATTTTTCAATTAACACTCATTTTACACACAGCACACAGAGTAAAGGACATGAATATGACAGTGGGAAAATGCATAAACCGCAGAATAATTTGAAATTATGAGTTGAAAATTTAAAGCATTCAATTCACACGGACCGTTACACAGAGAACACATGATCATGTTGGATAAAAATGCACACTTCACAAGATCTCACAGCTGGATTTAGTTTACAAGGTTTCTGAAAATAAGTCTTTATTAGTAATTCAAAGATTTGTATAAATTATATAAGTGTGTATTTGCTTAATGCTGACGGCAAATCAGAAAGTATTATAATGTTTGCCTTTTTATTACTCATAATATATAAAAACAATCATTAGATTACTTTTTTGTATACTTTAATTCCTTTGTTTAACCTATCTGATTATTAGACAGTTTTTTATCCATATTACATAACTGTTAACAATGACAGTAAACAAGAGGGAGTGATGTGTGCTTAGGCCTTGTCGTTATCAGTGCTGCAAAATAAAAAACCTTGAACACATCAGCCAAGCAGTAAAACTTATCGGCCATTGCAGATATTTAAAAAATGCCAAATATAACGGCCTTGGCGATATATCGGTCGACCACTAATTAGAAATCAGCAGCTTCAATTGACACTGAATTTCTTCCAGTAAACCTGCATGTATCTGTGTTTGTGTGTGTATCTGGGAAATCTGATGCCATAGGGACATGCTTTTACAACATAAAGGTCACTAGAGACCAGTGTTGATAAACACATCCGATAACCTGCTGTTATCAGGATCTGACCACACACACTTACGTCTATTCAGGCTATCTGAGAAATAGGAAATATAAAAATTCACTTATCTTTGGGCTTTCACACACACTGTATCCATAATATTCTGTCTTTCTCTTCAGAACAGTTTAACTAGAGATGAAGAGTAAACGGCATTTTAGGCTGACATTGAGACTGTGACAATTTAAGCACCTCCTGTTGTGTTTTCCCTGTATGTTGCATATTAATGCTTCTGAAAATCAGATTCATCTCAAGATCAGTCCATACTACATCCATTATTTGATTTAGATGTAGTGACAGGAGTTTTTTTAAGGCATTTTTAGAGTATTTAAATTTTCAGAATATGAAAATTACATCATTGTTTGAATTTTCTTCATTTGTTCATTGGTAAATTAATTATTTTGCAGTTTAAATAATTTTTGTCGTAATTTATTAATTGGGTTGTTATTTCTTTAATTTGTCTATCCATGAATTTGTTCATTCATTATAAATATATATGAAATTAGTGACATCACATAAAAATGGCCTGGCCTTCTTCTCTACCCCATTCTTTGCTCGCTGTATCCAGTCTTTTAACTCTTTTAACTTTATGTTTTATCTCAATTTAGTTTAGTTTCAATTTAGTGCTGCTTTATTAGCATGAATATTGGAGTTCAATATTGCAAAAGCATCTCTGTCTCTCTCTCTCTCTCTGTCTCTCTCTCGTAATGGTCTGTAAGGAGGATGTAAATGAAAATGTCAGAGATCTTTATGAAGTGTATTAGATTTCACATCCTCCTCTTGTAAGCTGTAGAACTCTGGGGTCTTAATAACCGTTACGACTTGACTGAGGGGCAGCGGGCTAAACGAAGTGTTCAGAAGGGTTAAACGAACGTCTGCGTTTGCATGAGCAGAATATTTCTGCGATTAATATTGCAGCGGTGCAGCAGTGATATTAGGGCCATTTGAAAGCTTTTGACAGTCTGAGGTGATTCTGCAGTGATCACCTTCAAGCTCCCGCTGGAGCTCTTCAACATTCATCCATTTCAGCCCGAAGTACCTCGCTCTGTGTTTTATTAAACCTGAAGATCTCGTTTCACTCTAGATTTAGTTTCAGTACATCCTAGAGTTTCATTTAGTCTGCCTGCATCTTATTTCAGTCATTCACATTTATGCTGGTTAGTTCATTCATTTGCTTGTTCATGATTGTCCCTTGTGTTGCTGCCTCTTATCTGTTTTTCATTCATTATTTCATTCATTCACTTTTTGATTGTTGATTCCTTTGCCTATTTGTTAGTTTATTCAGTTGTTTTATTTTTTTTTAATTTGTTCATTCATTCAGATATTTGTTTACTTTTACTTTAACCCCTTCTCAAGGCCCCTCTCCCCCTCCCCACGTTTACTGTTCAAGACTGTTCAAACTGTTATGAATATAAAGATATATAAGCTTAAACATAAAAACAAAATAAATATGTAAAGAATATATATATATTGAGTTTAAATCACTTATATAATTTAATTGTTTGTTCATTCATGCATCTACTTGTTTATATTGTCATTTTAAAATTTTTTAATCATGACATTTTGTTTGTTTAATAATTTATATTATAGAATAGTTTGTTAATAAATTATATTTTTTTTCCTTTTTTTCATACATTTTTCTTTTGTGCATTAATTTATTCATTAGTTAATTTATTAGTATATTCATTAATTTGAATAATTTTTTTTTACATGTTTTTATAATTCATTTATTATAATCAATTCATTTATTATTCATTATTTGATTTATTGGCTCCAGTTATTTTTTTTCATTTGTTCGTTCATTCATTCGTTAGTAAGTTTGTTTGTACATTATTCATTTATTGTCTTTATTTGCTAATTGTTTTAAACTCTGTTGTTCATTTGTTCATTAGTTCCTTTATTTATTTGTAAATGCATTGGTTTGGTAATTTGTACATTAATTATAATCATTTTATTACAATTTTTTTGTTATATTGTTTGATCAGTTGTTAGCTGTTCATGCATTTGTTCATTAGTTCATTTCTTTTTTGCAGTTGTGCATTCATTTGTTTATTTGATGGCTCTTTCATTAGTTTGTTTGTTCATTAATTTATACATTTGAATTATTTGTAAAATAATTAATCAATTAATTAATTCATTAATTATTTCTGGATTAGTTCATTCAGCGTCAGATGCTCTTGGGTGATCAGGCCGCAGGCTATTAAATTCACTGTGTGTCAGCACCTCTGTCTCTCTCTCTCTCTCTCTCTCTCTCACACACACACACTTTATGGTTTGTTCTATTTTTAGCTCTCTGTGTGATTGAAATAGCTTCTCTCCGGAGGCCAGCAGCTCTCAGCAAACACACTCAGTAGAGCGTAGCGATTGAATGGGGTGAGGTTTCACACAACAGGAGGGTGAATGTGGATCACTCCAGTGGGCCCTGCAGGAAAACCCTACAAACCCAAATACACACACACTCTCGTTTGTCATCTTTTCTTTCTAGAAAGCAGCACACACTCTCTTTCTGTTCTCTCAGAGCCAGAGGTCTGTGCAGGGCACGGGAGGCCATCAGAATAATGAGGCCAGTGAGATCTGTCTTCCCTTTAGATCTCTTTCTTTCTATCTTTGTCTTCTGTTCTTCCTCGTTCTGTAGTTTTATTGCCTCCTCAAACTCAGAAGTGATGCTGTCGGCCCCTCATTTAAGAAAATCTCTTGCTGAAAACAGATCTTCCTTGCCCTGAGATTGCGATGTTCCAGTTTCACATTTCATATGTATGGACTTGATTCTGTGATAATAACCCCTGTAAATGGTTACTTTTACTCAAAAATGAGGAGATTCCTTTTGCGAGAGTCTTTGCAAAGGATTTCATTGATCAGCTAGGAAACAAGTCTTTTGTTTTGAGTGGTAGATCAAATAAATATATCTTTATGTTATGAATATGAATATATCTTTATATTCTGCTTTAATTTTGTTATTTTTCTGATTATGTTTGTCTATTAATTATTTAATTATTATAATTATTTTGTCTACACGGTGCAACAGTAATTTGTCTTTCTCTTACACAATTCTCTTAATTGTTTGTTTGTATATACATTTACTTGCCTATTTTTAAATATGTTTGTCCAGTACTTTTCGGTCATTCATATTTATTTGTTCCTTTATTATCTATATTCTATTTTATTTTGTTAGCATGTTTGTTTATTCATTAGTTTTCGTTAGCTAATTTGTTAATATTATAATTTATTTGTTCTCTTTTTAACTTTTATGTTGCTATTTGTTATCATTTGTTATTTAAATGTTATATATTTTTTTATCTTAATTATTCTCTATACACTACCATTAAAAAGTTTGGGTATTTTTTTTTTATTTTTTTTATTTCATTTCATTTAGTTTCAGATCTGAAAAAAAAAGCTCACCGTAGCTAAATTAATTTGATCCAAAATACAGTAAAAACATTCTGAAATATTCTGAAATATCATTACAATTTTAAATAGCTGTTTTCTATTTAAAAATATTAAATCATTTGATGCTCAAGAAATCATTCCCCTCATAAACAATGATAAAGCAATTGTGCTTTGTCTTTGAATAAAGTTTGTATTATATACGTATATATATATTGTGACATGCGTCCCGAGCGCTCGTCAGCGTCGCCCTGGCAACACGGGAATCACCGGCACAAGCTCATCACGGGCTGAGCGGCCGCACCTGCAGCTCATCAAGAGGAGCCTACTTAAGCAGAGGAGGAAGACAGAGTGGTGAGGAATGTCTCCCAACAAGGACGCTAACCCTTTCCTCCTCTGTTACAGAGAGCAGCGTGTGACCGTCAGCCCCACTAAGGAGAGCACAGCACGGGATCCACCACTCAGGACACAGCGAGCACGAGGGACTTGAAGCGCCACAGGAGAGCACCGCCTTCACCAAGAGCACTACTTTATTTAATAAATCCACCCTTCGGGGACTTTTTCTGTCCATCGGTTGTCGTGTAGTTCCTCACCCCGCCACACTGGTGGAGAATGCGGGCAAGAGTGTGAGCTGGACACCGACAACCGACCCCTGAGGAGACCGTTAAAGCCACCCGTTTGTTTTTTTTTTTGTTGTTTTCCTTTTTCCCCTGTCATTTGTATCTGCTCTGTTTTCACAGGCGGCCGCTCCTCCCCCGGCATGGAAGAACTGCTCAAACACCTCACCGAGGTGAGCATCCGCCAGCAAGAAATCGTGGAGCACATGGCCTCACGTCAAGGAGACGCCGAACGTGAGCTCGCCGCCCTCCGCGCCGCCGCCCACCGCACGCCGCTGCCTGACCCCCGTGTCCAAGCCGTCCAGCTGATGCCACGGATGACATCGCATGACGACGTGGAGATGTATCTTCGGATGTTTGAGGCCACCGCAGTCCGGGAGGCGTGGCCAGAGGACGAGTGGGCCCACCTCCTCGCACCGCTGCTGACCGGGGAAGCGCAGCGGGCGTATTTCACCATGACGGCCGAGAGAAGCCGGAACTATGGAGAGGTGAAGAAGGAGATCCTGGGCCGAGTAGGCCTTTCCCCAATCTGTGCGGCGCAGCAATTCCATGACTGGGAATATCGAGCTCGACAGCCCGCTCGCGCCCAGGCGGCCGAACTATCCCGGCTGGCCCACCATTGGCTGTTGACCGGGGGTCCCTCCGCACACCAGGTAGCTGAGCGTGTGGTGATCGACCGACTCCTCCGCGCCCTTCCCCGCGCGTTGAGGCAGGCGGCTGGCATGAGGAACCCCACTGATCTCGACGGGCTCGTGGAGGCCATTGAGCTGGCGGAGGCTGCCCAACACCGGGAGATGGGGGAGCGAGCGCCGCCTTTTCCCCGAAGGGTGGTCCAGGAGCGACGCTCGCCGGAGGGCACCCAGCGACCCGTGAGCAGGCCTGCGGTTCCCGGCCCCCAGGACGAGCCAATGCCCACCGAGCCGCCGCGTTCCCCAGGACGGTCATGGCTAGCAGGCTGTTCAGTCCACGGTTCAGCGCCGAAGGCACCACGGGCCAGGGTGCGCGTCAACGGCCGGCCATTCGTCGCCATCCTCGACTCGGGCAGCGGGGTAAGTCTGATACAGCCGACTGTCCTTCCACCCCGAATCGGTTCCAGGGCCCGACTGGCGATAACGTGCGTGCACGGGGATACCAGGCATGTGCCGGCCCGGAGAGTGACCATCACCGCGACACCTGGTTCCTGGCCCGTCGAAGTGGGAATCTTAAGGAACCTACCGGTACCCGTTCTCCTCGGCCGGGATTGGCCGGGGTTCGATCAGCTCCTCACCTCCAGCACACAGCCTGCTAGCCCGGCCGGGAACCGCCGACGCCGGAGACCAGCAAGGCGCCCTCGACGAGGCCCTGCGCTGCTGACGTCGGACAGCCCTCGAGGAGGTGAGTCCCCCTCCCAAAACTCTAACCTGTTCTTCGATGTCTTCCAGCAGATAGCGGGAGGGGGGACGCTCGCCAAAGAGCAGCGTGGGGACGAGCGCCTCAAGCATTGCTGGTCTCAAGTGCGGGTGGCGGAAGGAGAGGATCTACAACCAGCTCCCCACCCCACACCCCACTTCATCATCCAAAACGGCCTGCTCTATTATGTCGGCCAGCGGAGGGGGGAGGAAAAGACGCTGTTGGTGGTACCGCGGAGCAAAGTCCCGGCGGTCTTGGAACTCGCCCACGCCCACCCGATGGCTGGCCACCTCGGCGCCCAAAACACGGTGCAGCGGATCCGGGACCGCTTCCACTGGCCGGGACTGGAGGCGGATGTCAAGCGGTACTGCCAAGCGTGCCCGACGTGCCAACGGACCTCGCCACATACTCCTCCCCCTAGCCCGCTGATCCCGCTGCCGATCATTGAGGTGCCCTTCGAGCGCATCGGGATGGACCTAGTGGGGCCGCTGCCGAAGTCCGCCCGGGGCCATGAACACATCCTGGTTATCGTGGATTATGCCACCCGCTACCCAGAGGCAATTCCCCTCCGCAAGGCCACCGCCAAAAATATCGCACAGGAGCTCTTCCTACTGAGTAGTCGGGTTGGCCTACCAGCGGAGATCCTGACCGACCAGGGCACCCCTTTCATGTCCCGGATCATGGCTGACCTCTGTAAACTCCTCAAAGTCCGACAGATCCGGACCAGCGTATACCACCCACAAACCGATGGGCTCGTGGAACGCTTTAACCAGACCCTGAAACAAATGCTGCGGCGTGTCGTGGCCGAGGACTGACGCGACTGGGACCAGATGATCCCGTATGTGCTGTTCGGGATCCGGGAGGTGCCCCAGGCATCCACCGGCTTCACGCCCTTCGAGCTCCTCTTCGGCCGCCAACCCCGAGGGCTCCTAGATGTCGCCCGGGAAGCCTGGGAACAGCAGCCTGCGGTATGTCGGACCACCGTCGAGCACGTCAAGGCCATGAGGGAGCGGATCGACAGGGTCATGCCATTGGTCCGGGAGCATCTGACCAAGGCCCAGCAAGACCAGCAGCGCCTCTTCAATCGGGCTGCCCAACCCCGGGAGTTCCAGCCGGGAGATCACGTCATGGTACTGGTCCCCACCTCAGCCTGTAAGTTCCTGGCCCGCTGGCAGGGCCCGTACACGGTCACCGAACGGGTGGGACCCGTCACCTACAAAGTGCGCCAACCTGGTCGTCGAAGGGAAGAGCAGCTCTATCATATAAACCTGTTGAAGCGCTGGGTGGGGACCGGGCCCCAGCTCTCGGCCCTCGCCGCCACCTCTCCCGTGGTTGTGGACATGGACCCCCACCTCTCCGCAGCCCAGAAGACGGAACTGCAGCACCTGGTCGGTCAGTTCTCGGATGTGTTCTCCCCTCTGCCAGGGCGGACGGCCGTCATCCAGCACGAAATCCGAACACCACCAGGAGTCATCGTCCGGCAGCGGCCCTATCGTGTCCCGGAGGCTCGGCGACACGCAATCGAGACAGAGGTACAGGAGATGTTGAAGCTAGGGGTAATTGAGCCCTCGCGGAGTCCATGGTCCAGCCCCATCGCCATGGTCCCGAAGCCCGACGGCACCCTAAGGTTCTGTAACGACTTCCGCCGCCTAAATGAGGTCTCTGAATTCGATGGCTATCCCATGCCCCGCGTCGATGAGCTCCTGGATCGACTAGGAAGGGCCCGGTTCATCTCAACTCTCGACCTCACCAAGGGGTATTGGCAAGTCCCCCTGTCTAAGGATGCCAAGCCGAAGACAGCCTTCTCGACCCCCAGTGGCCACTGGCAGTACCGGGTCCTTCCCTTCGGCCTGCACGGGGCCCCCGCCACATTCCAGAGGCTCATGGATGTCCTGCTGAGGCCCCATATGGCCTACGCCGCGGCCTACATCGACGACGTGGTCATCCATTCAGAGACCTGGGGGGAACATTTAGAGCGGCTCCGGAGGGTGCTGCTGGACCTCCGCCGGGCGGGGCTCACCGCCAACCCCCGGAAATGTCACCTGGCTCTCTCCGAAGCCAAGTACCTGGGCTTCTGCGTGGGACGTGGCCTCATCCGCCCCCAGGAAAAGAAGGTGACAGCTATCCTCTCGGCACCGCGGCCCTCTACCAAGACCCAGGTACGAGCCTTTTTGGGGTTGGCAGGATACTACCGGTGTTTTATCCCTAACTTCTCCTCCTTAGCCTCTCCCCTGACAGATCTGACCAGGAAGGGGCAACCGGAGAAGATAGCCTGGAGTCTAGAAGCGGAAGAGGCGTTCCAGCAGGTGAAGTCAGCCCTCACCACGGAGCCAGTCCTGCGAGCCCCCGACTTCAACTGCCCCTTCCTGGTGCAAACCGACGCCTCGGACACCGGGTTGGGAGCCGTTCTCTCCCAGGTCCAGGACGGCGAGGAACACCCGGTGATCTTTATTAGCCGGAAGCTGACCCCGACCGAACAACGGTATGCCGCCGTGGAGAAGGAAGCGCTGGCCGTCAAGTGGGCAGTCCTGGAGCTCCGCTACTACCTCCTCGGACGCCGGTTCACCCTGCTGACAGACCATGCGCCACTGCAGTGGATGGCCCGCGCAAAGGACACCAACCCCAGGGTAACCCGCTGGTTCCTTGCGCTCCAGGACTTCCACTTCACCATACAACATCGGGCGGGGACGGCCAACGCCAACGCGGACGGTCTCTCCAGGATAGGGGCAGCTTTCGCAGGTCTGTCAGGCTCCACTCCCCACCCTCCCCATATCTCCCCATTGTACCGCAGGCGCAGGTCGACGCTTGGGGGGGGGAGTGTGACATGCGTCCCGAGCGCTCGTCAGCGTCGCCCTGGCAACACACGGGAATCACCGGCACGAGCTCATCACGGGCTGAGCGGCCGCACCTGCAGCTCATCAAGAGGAGCCTACTTAAGCAGAGGAGGAAGACAGAGTGGTGAGGAATGTCTCCCAACAAGGACGCTAACCCTTTCCTCCTCTGTTACAGAGAGCAGCGTGTGACCGTCAGCCCCACTAAGGAGAGCACAGCACGGGATCCACCACTCAGGACACAGCGAGCACGAGGGACTTGAAGCGCCACAGGAGAGCACCGCCTTCACCAAGAGCACTACTTTATTTAATAAATCCACCCTTCGGGGACTTTTTCTGTCCATCGGTTGTCGTGTAGTTCCTCACCCCGCCACAATATATATATATATATATATATATATATATATATATATATATATATATATATGTGTGTGTGTGTGTGTGTGTGTGTGTATATATGTAATTTAATATAATTTTATGTTTTATAACATTATAAATGTCTTTACTGTCACTTTTGATAGAAAGTATTAATTATTTATTAAATAACTAATTAATACTTTATTATTATTGTACATCAGATCGTTACATCAGCTGTTTTAGTGGGATGTTCTTGCTCAGAATATGTTATAAAGTGGACCAGAATCCAATCCTTGAGCAGTCTGCCAGTGCATCTGCATGAAAGCAGTTTTCTGTTTTTGAGTCCATTTGCGTGATGAGATGGCACTCTATTTTAAACCGTTTGCTCTGGTGAGGTCTGGTATGTTGAGGCAAGATGAGTGACAGCGATGATGGAATTTTAAAAGGATTCATTGTTGCGTTTTGCAGGAAATGCACTTATAACTATTTAAATAATGTTTACATGATGCTCTTCCTTCTAAGTAGATTACAGAGATTAGAGACATGGGGAAATTGGGAAAGTCTGTTCTGGAAGAATCTGCAGTTCTGGCAATCTGCAGTGATGCAGAGAAGGCCAAGATGACACAGACACACACACACACACACACACACACTTTCTCTCAGCCCCCGGACTGACTCAGCTTGTCCTCCTCTTTCTGCGTTCACTCCATTCAATCTTTCTTTAAAGAGCTTCCTCTGTTTTTTCATCATTTTTTTTAAAAATCTTTTGTACTTTCTTGTTTGCTAATATTTATCTTTTTTGTAGTCATCATCATGGGATAAAAAAAGAGAGTATTTTTTTTTCTTGCAATTCCAAGTTATATCTCATACTTCTGACCTTTTTTGCAAGATAAAACACTGGAATTGTGAGAGATGAAAAACATATCTGAATTTAAAATTGCTGTCACCTTTTTATTTTTTGTTCTGTGGCAGGGAAAAAAACGTAATATTGAGATATAAACTCAAGAAAGACATCAGAGACGTGAGGTAAAAGATCACAATTAGTTTTTTTCCTTACTTATTATTATTATTATTATTATTATTATTATTATTATTTATTTTAAACTCAAAATTGTGTTAAAAAGCCAGAATTTTATATCTCACAATTTTGAATCTTTTGTGTGATAAAAATTGCATATTTGATTTAAACTAATAATTGTAAGATATATACTCAGAATAGCAAAAAAAAGAAAAAGAAAAAAAAAGAGTCTAAATTACCAATAATGTGTTTTATTCCAAGACAGAAAAAAATGCAAGCTTTAAACTCAGAATTGAGATATAAAATAAGATTTGCAATACAAAATATAAAAAAAATTAAAATAAGAGTTTATGTCTTGCAATTCTGACATTGTTTCTGAAAATACTTCAGAATTCTGTCCTTTGTACTGGCAACGGAAATAAGCGTTTGCCCCCCAACACCCTCCAACAAATTATTAACTATTTCTTTCAATTGTGGAACATAAACTAAGAATTTCAGAGCCGTTTTTTTTTTTTTTTTTTCGTACAATTAAAGCAGCGAGTGAACAGTTGCTTTCAATTTCCATAAAGGATATAAAAGTACCGAACAGTAAATATGACTTCTGCACTATACTTCAAGTCTTTTGAAGTCAAAACATCTTATCTGGGTCTCTCATACAAAGCTATCAAATGATTGAGGGCAGGACAGCAGATTGATGGATTACTTATACAGTGCTTTTACGCTGCTTTCATGTTACTCCTGGAGATTGACAGCCTCTACACGCTTTAATGGTGTGAAAAAGACCAGCGTGAAGAGTTTGAAATGACGTGGGATATGAGTAAACGATAACGGTTTTCTATTTTGGGTGAACTGTTAAAGGTCATGTGATCATAGGCAGCCATTCAGGATTTATGATTTTGTGTCACTGATTTGCTTTCTTCAGTTGAAAAGGAATTGGTCTGTGCTTCCATGATTCTGGTCTGTTTCAGTGATGTGTTTTTTCCCTCTCTCTCTCTTTCTGCCTGTCTTTCTGTAGACGCTGGAGGCTGTGCTGACCTTTAAATGCAGCGGAGGAGCCGGTCAGGTGGAAGGCTACTACCGCGAGCTCAGTCTGGGGGTCAGAGTGGATGTTGAACCTTCAGTTTTCTTCACACGAGTCAACACTTTACCTGCCACCAGGTATCAAACAAAACATTTACTCCATACTCAAGAGGCAAGCCTCTGCCTACAACATGTCTTAAACACACCATATTAACTCTTTGTAGCATTTTTTTCAGGACAGTTATAACGTTACCCTGGGTTTTTTGTAATTTAGATGATTATTATTTTTTAATCTGACACCTACAATTAAAGGAATAGTTCACCCCAAAATAAAAATTCTGTAATTAATTATTCACCCTCATGTGATTCCAATCCCATGAGTCTAAAATATAAAGGGTTTAGTTAAATTGTAATATGTTGCTATTATCTGTATTTATTTTTTGGTTATTTTAATTTATCAGGTTAAGCAAAAGCTTATTAACTAAATTTTATATATATACTAGTAAAATTTATCAATTAAATGATATTTTGAATAATGCTCTTAGTCTGTCTATCCTTTGACTGGGAATCCCAGATAGAAGCTACAATAGATGTTAATGAAATGGAAATTTAAATGCAGTTTATGTACCCAAAATATCAATAATGACCAGGAAAAAAGGTTGAAATACACAGTGACTCTTATTTTGTAATGTATGCACTGTTACCTGTACAGTTTTATGCTGCTCACATGAGGGGAAATAAAATATGCATTCTTACATCTGTCTAAATATTATATTACCATATAAATATTGTATAGTTGACATTGTCATAAGTCATCAACATTAGTTCATAAGCAATTGAAGCAGTCTGAAATGGTTTTCTAGATCGCTACCACACAAGACACCGGTCTGACTGGATATCTTCCCAAATTGTCCTTCCCTAACATTTTCGTCTCGTTTTTATTCGTTGATGAAAAGATATATTTTAGTTTTAGTTTTTGTCATTAAAAAATGTTTTTTTTTTTTAATTTAGTTATTGTCTCGTTTTCATCTGTGAGAAAATGTTGTTGACTAAAATTATGACGAAAATAATTTGTCAATCAAATTAATTCAAGTCAATGAAATTAACACTGCACCACACGCATACGCCGTACTCTCGTTAACGCGCGACAAAGTCTGATAAATTGTTGAATAAAGTCATTATTTTCCTTCTTTTTCTCGCACAAAATGTATTGAAATATAAACACGGAGGTGTGGATTATTAAAATAAATTTTATAATTATAAATCTCAAAAGCTTTAAAGTTTTACTAGCGATAATGATGGTGTTGTTTTAAGTGTAAAGCAATAAAGCAACCTCTTATTATCTCAGATGGAATATGATCACTATAAACAGACAAAAGACAAATAATAGATTGTGCTTGTGTCATCAGACCTCACTGTCCATCCATTTAGGTATTTTACAGCATGACATACTGTACAAACACACTGTGCTGTAATGGTAATGAGTGCTCAGTTACATTAGTAAGGGCGAGGTCTCGTCTGCTGAATAAATACAGCCACAAAGGTCATTCATGAAGAAGCCGCTCTGCTCTGGTCCACCTGAACGCTGATGTTTAGTGTGATACAGCAGAATGACAGAGAAACGGAGAGAGGGATAGACTGATGGAGATGGATGGAGAGAGAGAGAGAGACTAATCACACCTTAGCGATGACCACTTGAAGTGACCCATTAGCTGTAATAATATCTGCTGTCCCAGTCATCTAGATCATCTATCATTTCTGCTGGATGGCTCGGCTGCTCACACACACTGTGTGTTTCTGAGCGTTTATCTCTGGTCAACACTCTGGAGTAACCAGCTGAATGTACTGCATTTATCAGTGACTCAGCTGTTTAGTAATAGTCGACTTTATCCAGTAACAAGCTCATTTTTGAGAATCTACAGTATGTACAAAAATATTTTTAATGCATCTTTTTCAAACGTGAGGGGTTTGATTCATTTTAGCAAGTCAGTTTGTTGGATGGCTAATTTCATGTGCCATTTTATCTTTTTTTTTTAGCAAAATAAATATTATAATAACATTAAAGTAACTGTTTATCGTTTTTTTCTTAATTATTTAATTTCTTGGTTTATAGTAGTGTATATTTGATTAATGATAATAGTAATAAAAACCAACAACAATATAAATAATAAATATGATCAAATTGAACTAAAATAATATTTAATAATTATTTTAGTTAAATGGTTAAATATTGTTTAGATATTTTGTTAAAATATCAAAAGGTGACTATTTCTAGTTTTATTATTTATCATACTGTTTTTAAATAAGTATTGTAAATGAGTCTTTTTTTAAAATAGTGCCCTACAAAGGCAAAGTACCTTAACTTGCTAGAGTGTGAAACTGAGAAAAATTACTTTAAAGTTTTTACTGTATTTGTCCAGCCCAATTAATTATAGGTATAACACTGGAAATTGAACTATTAGATTTTTTAGTAATAAAAACTACCTACATTAAAATATTGTGAGCTCAAACTTGATTTTTACCTCTGTTTTGAAGTTAATGTACCAAGGCAAAAGGCAGTATCTTCAACATTATCAATATTTTGTTGTTGATCACCATTTACTATTTATAGTCACACCTGCATAAAATCTAGTGACCTTGGGCTGTCTCATATAGGTTTTTGTAGGTAGTAATGTGACTGTATTAATTTGTTTGTTTGTTTATTTATTTTTTTACTTTTTACCATAAAAGCAGACCAAAAGTTAATCATGAGTGGATACCTTGGATACCAATTTATTTGCTATACTCGGTAACGTAAAAGAATGCTAGACATAGCATAAATTCTTATATTGACTTGTATGAAATAGCCTAAGCTAAAAGAACAACTCGTGGATTGATGTGAACGCCAAACAAGTGGGAATAATGCTCAGAATGCTTGTGGATTAAACATTTCAGATCGCATTCATCAGGCTTTTCTAAGTTACAGTTGAGATGACCCATTATTTTCTTGGAAAAACAAACAAAATTGACTGAAGATACTTAAACACATGACAATGGATGTATTGAATGTCCCAAAAATATCATATATATATATGATTTGAACTTTGCTGCAGTTTGAAAGTATCTTCATCTGCGATGCTCTGTGTGTCTCATTCTGAACTTTATTTATTTAAGCAATGACCATGAAGCTCAAATTATGATTAGCTCATTCTTCCACATGAGGCCAGAACAGTTTCAATCGGCTAACTGGACACTGGCCAAGAACAAGAGCAAAGTCTTGCTTGTGGTGAATGGGTCTGAAATATTCCTCAGTCGGTTGGTGGATGTTTTTCTATGATGGGTTCAGGCGCTCTAAGAATGTGAACTAAATGTGAACACACCTCATTACATCCCTACGAGGACAACAGGTTTATAAAAGGAGTGTGCAATGTCTTTATTCATATCTAAAAATGCCAAAAAGGTGATATAGGGTTAAGGTTAGACTATAGGAGTTATAATTATGATCCATAAAAATTGTGTGTGTGTGGGTGTGTGTAAAAATACCTTTAAAAGATTAATAAAATAAAATAATAATTATAATTATTATTTTTATTCATTATATATATATATATATTTTTATTTAGTACTAAACATGTTAGTGCAATATTACAAGATTATTATATAATTATTATATTTTTATTTGGTGTATATATAGTAATTTACTAAAATACAACATTTGTAAGTATATTAACATTTTTATTAAATATATATTTTTTATTTAATTTCATTCAAATATATGGATTTATTTGTTAGTAAAAAAAATAATAACCACTTGTATTGCATTTCAACAAATGCTTATTGCGTCAATATTTTTTACTTATTATTGTTATTATTATTATTATTATTTGCTTTTTGTTCATAAATCTGGTTATGCTGTTCATAAATAGACCTTGAAGAATATAATTCAGTATTTCATTATACTCTTCAAATAACTAAAAAATGGGTAAATATTGTAGAGTTTTGTTAATGTGGTCGTTATTTATGAAAACCTTTAATGAAATTTGGTGTGTTTTTTAAGGCACAAATTTGGTGTGTTTTATAAATTCCTTCTATAGAATTCCCTCTGTTACACATCATATATACAGTACAGGCTTGATAGGAACGGTTATCGCGTTTACACACATACACTCTCAGACACACAGGCTCTTGAAGGATCCACTCGAGCACGGTGCAGTTCTTCAGCTCACTACCTCTGAAGAGATGAAATAATGTTCCTGAGATGAAAACCTTCTAGACATTTCTGGGCGGTGGGTCCAGACAAATGGCCCATCGTCTGCTCTGAATAATGCAGGCAGAGTAGAGGTCTGTTCCACACCACAGATCTGATGAATACTCATCGGTCTGCCTGGATCATTTATCTTTAAAGCTTCTTAAAGATGTGGGAAGATGCTTTCCTAACATGTAAAGCGGCCTGTGATAAACTTGTAAAGCAGCCTGTCTAATTCACACCCACACTTCTTATGTGTGGACAAATGTACATTGTGTGAGTGTGTGTTTGACCAAGTAAATTGGATGTTGTAAAAAAGCAACAGTTTATTTACTAAACTCAGACACCATTAACACACGCCCACAACACACAGTTCGCCATTGCTTTAAGACACACTTAACACACAAATAATACAGGAAGAGCTTTAAATGAAAAAGAACCTGTCTTAAAAAAGCTTTTATCTCTGGTGTGGTTTGAGCGGATGTTGTGAGACGTGGAACTCAGAAAGGAAAGAAAACATTCAAATGCCAAATAAAAGAAAGCTACTGTCTTCATGACATTTTATGTTTCACAAATCCAGTGCTTTAAAGGAGTGTTTGGGGTTCAATACAGCTTAAACTCACGGCTTAAAACATGTGCATTAATTCACTTATAAAGGAAGTCTGTGGTGCAAAGTGTTCAGGATGATTCAAAGTAGAAACGTGCAATTGGATATATTAATTATTCATCGGTTTTGTTTTGAGTTATTTTTAGACTTTTTTTTTCTCACAACCGATTTTAATCCAGGCAGACAGATTTTTATTTTATTTTATTTTTTTAAATATAAAACTCAGAATTCTGAGAAAAATAAAACTTTAAAATCCAATATGTACAATAAAAATTCTTGAGTTAACATTTCTCCAAATTGTGAGAAAGTCATTTTTGACTTTATTTTATTTTATTATCCCATTATGGGGAGAGTTTTATTTCTCTGTTTGATCTTCTTTTTCAGAATGGCTAAATATAAACTCAGAATTCGGAGGAAAAAGTCAGAATTAGCCTTTAGCCGAGCCCCGCCCCACTTAGTTACTGTTGCTACCTCCGACAAACAAATGGTCAAACACGACCAGCGCGACATATTGCCATGATGGGAAGAGGTATACACCAGTGCGTGTCAGTGACCTTTTTTGGAGCAATACCTCTGCGATATCCTCCAGATCAAGGTAAAAGGGGTTACAGTATGCAGTGGAGGGATACATTCAAAATATAAAAATATGCAATGAAGTAGACACGACTACTATGGAGGTTATGCTTACCGGTCTCAAGCGAAATCTGAGAAACCCCATGACCTGTACTTCGAATGCAACCAGCACTGCCTTGTGGACCAGTCATGCTGGTCATTCTCTTTCATATGTTATGGTCTACTATTGTCAATTGCGAGTAGCGATTTTGTTCAAATACAAGGGTATGTTAGCTAGCTAAACCTACATGCGTGTCAAAGCTAACTAACATTTCTCTGTTGTTTTGAGAATCAGGATCAGAATGTTTTATTTCCATTGTTGAACAGAATTCACAAATAGAAAATTGCTTTCACTTAAAAGGTGCATAACAGAATAATAAAATGAAATACATTAAATAAAATATAAGGCATTCAGATATCCATTTTTTAAATTATCTGTAATGTTGGACGCATTTAACTGGGGAGTGGGGCCGTCCACACTGTTTTATCCATTGTAGGCACCGCTGACGTTGTGTTTTCGGCTTTGGGAATGGAAAGAACACAACTCCTCCAGACAATCTCTCGGGGTATCTAGTGTACGATTTACAAACGCTGTGGGCGTACCATAGACAGTAACAGAAATGGACACAACAACCCCATTGGAACTCAACTGAGACAATTGAAGCCCATTTTTAGCGTTTTTTGTAAATCTTCTAGTAGTTGTGCGTGCAAACTGCCATCGTTAATCTTGCAGAGACGGCGAGCTTGAGCGGGGAGTTCTTTGGCGTGAGTGAGCAGGAGTAAGTATTCTGATTAATTATTTTGTATAGTATTTTAAAATGTAACGCCAGTACACCATATTAAGTTAATTGCCTGCGAGCTTCTCCTCCTGTCTGTACGGTAATGCGACAGAGAGTCGCGTGGTTATGACACAATCTATTTTAGCCTATTTTTTACAAAAACTGTTTCTACGGGGCCATAATGTAACATAGAAAGTAATGGAGCCCTTTATACATTGTCGTGTATCTTTAGAAATAAATAATGGACAAACAGAGTCTTTAAACGCCTCAGATGTAAAGTTATTCGCTGTGACGCCAAAATGAATGGGAGTCAATGGGAATGCTAACGCAAGTGAAGTCCTGCTACAAGATGGCAGCGCGTAGCCGACTTCAACTTCCGGTCGACTTCCTTGCTGCCACTGCTTCACCATTTTGCTTGGAGTCAATGTTTGTCAGAGCTGCTCACATAGTAACGGTTGCTATGATGTGTGATTGGACAATGGCCGTTCTGGGGGAGTGGCCGGCAAAAGTCTAATTGTGTGATAAATTAATAATTTAAGTCTGAATTGTGATATAATAAAGGCATAATTATCTTTTCTTATTTTTTTATTTTGAATTCCATGATGGAAACAGGCTTCCATAATTATTTTTTATCTTGTGATGGAAATGGGCTTCCAGAATTAATATATTATTATTGTTATATTATAATTCTTTGTTAAATTATTACATATAAAAATAGTAAACATGGCTGTTTGTAATTGTTTTTGAGTTCTTACATAAATTTATTGTACATTTCTGTGTATTTAAATGTTAAGTAGTAGTAGTAGTAGTAATTGATAATAGATGCCAATACAATACATTTATGAAAATCTGTTATTGTTGTTGACATTTTTAGATATTTTGTTATAGTAAATAAATATATTAATGTGTATTAAATATATTATTGTTATAGTAATATATCTTAATTCTGTATAAATAAAAATTAATATACGTAAAATTATCGTTACATATTTTTTTTTCTTTAAATTGTTGCTTTCATGTAGCTCAAACAATAGATGGCACTCACAATGGCAAGGTCATAGGGAATGACTGAATCTGATATTACTTTACACATCCAGTGTTAGCAGTTCTTTGACATTCGGTCAACCATCCATGCTATTTAGAAGCAGCTTTGGAGAAAGTCTCGCCCTGAAACCTTGTCTTGAAACCTTGAGTAAGCAGCCAAAAGGGAATGGGCTAAACAAAAATGTTTATTTTGTAGAAAGATTCTGAATGCAAGCCATTTTTTCTTGCTTTTAATGAGATCCAGAATGTGTATTAAGACAGTAAATGGGGTCAGCATTTATGATGTGGTTAAATTGAAGTGTTCCTCAGTGTTTTCCAGCGGTGACGTCATTGGACTCCGCTGCGGGAAAACTTTGGGCATCTGCTCACGAGTCGAGAGAGATTGATGGAGAGTGAGAGAATGAGGGATGCTCGGTGTTGAGTAAGCATTGGTTGGCATTCGCTCTCGATTTCTCTCTGCTATTTAAAACTTGGCAGCATCTCGTGATGATTCATTCCCTACTGATCACTGTAAGAAATGCGAGAGAGAGCGAGAGAGATACTGTTTGTCTTGACTGCTCTGCTTGTGTGTTGACACACAGTGGCCATCATATCATTCAAAATCTCTGCTCACTGGGGTTTAAAGAGGTTATATTATAGTAAACTAGACTTTTCTTGCTCTATTGAAATTTGATGCACAATGTTTGTTTTATTAATCCTTACAGGTACACATGCAAAAAAAAAAAAAAAAATTGGCTATTTGATTCTAATGGCCAGAGAAGATGCAGATAGAAAATAGTCACCAAAACTAAATTATGACACTTTTTGCTGCAAGAAACCATGACAAAATTACAAGCAGGGTATAAACTGATTTGTGTGTACTGTGTTACTGTTTTGGCTCATGGTAGCATCTGCAGGTAACACACGCACACACACAAAGCTTTCGCTACATGAAAGAGATGCTAACCTTTGATGTTTGGACAGAAGATGACAAGTACATCTGCATGACCTCTTGTGCCCATCTGTTTTTGTGTGTGGGTGTGTGTGTGTGTGTGTGTGTGTGTATGTATGTGTATGTACTTAAAACCATGATATATTTTCTTTTTTCAGGATTCTTTGATTAATAGTTCTGAAGAGCACCATATATATATTGTATATTGTAATATATATATATATATATATATATATATATATATATAATATATATATATATATATATATATATATATATATATATATATATATATATATATATATATATATATATATATATATTATATATAATTTTTTTTCTTCAGTAAGTAGACATTTATTTCTTCCATAAAAATCTTGCTTTTTAATAGTAGTGTATATTGAATTTTATTACATTTACATAATATGTGTAAAAATAACAATAATACAAGTAATTACAATAAAGTAATTAAATAAAATACCAATAGAATAACAATCCTTTCTATTTTAAATATTGCTCATTAAAAACTCATTAAAATAATTTCAAAATATCTTTTTATTTTGGTCAATTTGTCTAGTGCAATATGATTTCTTTCTCCTAAAGCGGGGTTATTCAAACCTTGCCCTGGAGGGCCAATGCGGTGCAGAGTTTAGCTCCAACCCTCATCAAAGTCACCTGCCTGTGATTTTCGAATGATCCCAAAAACATTGATTTGCATGCTCAGGTGTGTTTGACTAGGGTTGGAGGGTTGACTCTGCACCGCATTGGCCCTCCAAAACAAGATTTGAATAAACCTGTCCTGAAGTCTTGCTGCAGTTGTGCACATTTACACGTTTTACATTAAGATTTTGCTTTGAGTGAAAACAGAGAGAATGCATTCAAAGTTTAATAATTAAATGAAGTGTGAGTTCTGTACTTCATCAATACTTCCTCAGTTTGTCTTTCTCCATGTTTCTGCAGTCCTCGTCAATGTCATCTACTGCTGGATGTGTTCAACTCGGCCGAACATGAGCTCACTCTATCTGCCAAGAACAACCAGGACCTGGTGCTGCACGCCAGCGAGTGTCAGAGGTACACACACACACACACACACACACACACACTCGGACTCCTCCTCCTCTGGTGTGATGTAATGCTGTCTGTCCGGCTGATTGGAGTCTGTAGACTGACAGACTGCATTACCTGACCCTCTCCTCCACTCTCCATTTCATGAAAGTTACTCACATGAACCAGAGTTGGATTGGGTCACACTTTCTGAAAAACACACACACACACACACACTTACAGTGTCTGTGTATACATCGCAGCAGGTTTTTGATGCGTCTCTCTGAAATTGCCTTTAGGGTTTTTTTTTTTGTTTTTTTTTTGAAGATTTAAAGAGAAATACAAACTTAAAGAGACAGGATTCACCACATGAAATGCTTTCATTTGAATAAATGGAGGATAAAACGCAAATGTGACTGTTTTATACCCAGCCTGACTTTGTGTTTAAAATGAGAAAAATCACAATAAAAATTTGACTGCATAAAATTTGTAAAAAAAATCCTCTTTTAGGAGCTGATAACTTATAAACAGAAAATGTTATCGTTTCATTTATTAAAGGGATAGTTCACCCCCCCTCCCCCAAAAAAAGATCAACATTCAGCCATCGTTTGCTTACCTGTGTGTCTTTTTGAACCCGTATGATGTTCTTTCTTTCGTGAAATATTAAAACATTTTCTGAGTGCTGCAGCTCCCAAATTACATTTGCAAATCACGTTGTATTTGGTGGAGACACTCGGATGGTATTTGGTGTCATTGACATCATTCAATTGAAATTGAAAATGATCAGTTATATTTCAGAACTATAGAGGAGATCAAGATACATATTTGCGTATATATATACGTATGTATGACTGCAGAAGCTAATAAGAAGTATTTTACTGAGGCTCCCCGCCATGCTTGCTTAGCTTGTCATTTTGTTTCTGACATTTATATTTCATGATTTATATTTCATGTTTTGGGTAATTTGTTTTTAAAAGTTATCCCAATGCTGGTTCTAAATTTGTTCAAGTTATTAAAAAATAATAAATAAAAACATAAAAAAAACTGGCTTAATACATACACAACATCCACTAAATTTTGTATAAACTTGTAAATTTATCATGAATTCAGAACACAGGTAAATTGAATAATATTTAAAAAGTAATAAAAAAAAAATAATATAACATCCACTTTGGGGGTCAGCTATATATTTTTTATTTTTTATATATTTGTGCTATCCTTGATGAATAAAAGTAAAATAAAAATAAATAAATAAATAAATAAATAAATATATATATATATATATATATATATATATATATATATATATATATATATATATATATATATATATATATATATATATATATATATATATTTAGTTATTTGGTTATTTTTATTTTACTTTTATTCATCAAGGATAGCACAAACTAAATAAATCGAAAATGACAGAAATTACATATATATTAATTTTCTCAATTCGCTGTTGATTTTGAACCCTGTTTCACTGCTGTGATGCACACTTTCCTTTCTCTCTGCCCATCCAGTCCAACAAAAGCATGAAAATCCCATCAAGTTGGTAATGGAGCCACCATCAAGTGCTTCATAGGTTTTTGTTGGCCTACAGTGCTGCATTTCCTTAGTCTACGTGCCCTTCTGACCCCCTGTGGGTAACGTCCCATTCCCCCGATCACCTCCATGGATCACCTGATTAATGACTTGATTGGGAAACGTGCTGCTTTGGCTGAAACCTGAATCAGAAAGAATTGATGAACAGATTAAAGAGTTCCAGAAGCTGCGGGGCGATTGATTCTGGAGGATCAAATATAAACGACTACATGCTGATCGATGTGTGTGTGTGTGTGTACTGGTTATTGATCTCGTGGAGGACTAAATCGGGTCTCTTCCATTTAATGGCACTGTGTGCGTTATGTGTTTATGTGTAGTTCTTCATAATGATTCTTTCTATCTTTTCTCATAATATGAGATGTCTCACCTCGTGGTGGTTTTGTTTTTTCCTGTCTCTGTATGAATGCTTTCAGGGAGAGTATTTTTAAAGGATGACACTATCCTCGCTGCATACCAATCATTCCTGTCAGTCATCCGACGAGGCGTCCAGCGGTGCAGGGGCTCACCTTCACTAATCGATTTCTCTGAGCCTTAGATCTCCTCAGCCCTCTTTTTTTTTTTTTTTTGAGAGAGATTGTTTCTGTAAGAGCTGAATACGCTGGAGTTTCTCTTGGTGAAGTGCTGTTATATATAAGATTCTGATGAGATCTTGAATCCTTCACTGTTGCATTTTGTGTTTTCTGCACTGTATTATGCAAAAATATCAAGAATTTACCCTGTTACTTCATTAATATTTTTTCTTGGAAATTTTTTTTATATATTAATATATATATATATATATATATATATATATATATATATATATATATATATATATATATATATATATATATATACATATATATATACGTATATATATATATATATACGTATATATATATATATATATATATATATATATATATATATATATATATATATATACATACATATATATATATATATATATATATATATATATATATATATATATATATATATATATATTTTTTTTTTTTTTTTTTTTTTTTTTTTTTTCAAGGAATCCTCAAGGCAGGGAGAAACAATAACCAAAACAAAATGAGAAATAAAGCTCATAGTCCAAATTATATTTCAGATTATGTTCTGTAAAGTAATATTATACTGAAGCATTCTGTAGTATATATAGTACTGTATCTCTATAACCAAATTATTATTATTTTTTTATATCTAGATATATATCTTTATTTATTAAATAAGTAAATTAATATGTTACTTGTTCACTTAGCTTCTTATGGCGTTAGTTTTAATTAGATTTGATCTAATATCAGATGTTGGATTATGATCTGTGTTTTAGCTTGAGAAAGTTTAAATGAAAACAGTATGAATTTAATGTAAACAATGTTTCAAGAATTTATTTTATTTTTTGATAAACATGTTTACTGTCTATACCTTTAACTCAGTGTTGAAGTAAACTGTTATCGGAAATATCCACAAAATGAAAAAAAAAAAAAAAACAATAGTGAAATCAGTGCGTGCGGTTAATTTATCAATCAAATGAGAAATATGAGATTTTGAGTTTTAGGTAACACTTTCTATAAGGCCCGTATTTATAATACATTATAAGGGTATTATACGGCATTATTAATGAATGCATAATACATTATAAAAAAAGAAAAAGAGAAAACATATAATATGTTGTAACATCTCATGAATATTCATAAGAACAGTTTTAATATATTATAATAGTTACTTATTTGTGGTTATAGCTATTGAGAGTGTGATTATTTATAACACAATGCATCCACTTTTACAATGGATTATACTTCTCATATTTATAATATATTTTAGGTCTAATATCTTATCATTGTTTTCTTATGCTACATTTTAAAGCGATCAAAGGTGATAAAATAATAATTTTGACCCTGTCTACAAAATGGTGCATTACTCATTAAATATTCATCCATGGCATTTAATATTTTGACTTTCTTCTTCATTTATGTATTTCTTTAAACTAAAAAAATAAAATAAAAAATAAATAGCCATGGAGCGCTGGTAACACAAAATGATTGTGTTAGAAAAACCAGAAGGCTTCTTGAAAGTCACAGTGAGTGTGTTTGTGATGACATCATACATGTGCATGCTCGTTTGAGCTGCCAGTCACTCATTCACACCATTAAAGGCACTGAATTTGTGCATTTTAAGACACATTGAACATTTTGAGTTTACACTTCTGTCTTCTGTGTGTGTGTGTATGTGTGTATGTGTGTGTTGGTTTGACAAACTCTGCTCAACTTCTTCATTACCCACATAATTTAAACAAAAGCCTGTTGCTGTAGCAACAAGCCTCTAAGTGCTTCCTCCATGATGAAGGGCCACTTTTTCCTTTTTACTCTCTCTGTATGTGTGTGTGTACTGCTTTTTTCCCCTTTTGCAGAGTTTCAAAATGCAACTGAATCTTTCTACTGTAGCTGTTTCAAAACCTAAGATGCCTATTCAATTAAATTCAAGTTTAAGTTTATTTGTATTGCACTTTTTATGATTCAAATCATTGCAAAGCAACTTAACAGAAAATTAAGTTTCTACAATATTTAGTAGTAGCTTATAAGTGGTGATCAGTTTATGTGCAAATGACAGGAATTTTCTGAAAAATGTATACAAGACATATTATACAAGACAGTCAACCAGACGATGAACACTATTAACAGTAATTATAATGTGATTGCATAGTAAGTAGCAATATTTGTTAGTTCTGTTTGTTGTTTCAAGGTAAGCATCATCTGGGGTCCTCTGAGGGGTCAGCATCATCTCGTCTCAGGTGTTCTGGATCCAGACTGGAGCAAAACAGAGAAACAAATAGAGACATCATTAGCATAGCGTCTGTTCCAAAAAGTCAAATTAATTAGTTTAACCCAAGTTAAAGAATAAGAATGTGCATTTTATCAGATACAGCTGCAGTCACAAATTATGAGATGCATTATTCGAATGCTTGGTGAAAGAGATGTGTCCTTAATCTAGATTTAAACAGAGAATGTGTGTCTAAACCCCGAACATTATCAGGAAGGCTACTCCAGAGTTTGGGAGCCAAATGCAAAAAAACTCTACTTCCTTTAGTGGACTTTGCTATCCTAGGAACTACCTAAAGTCCAGTGTTTTGTGACTGTTTTTTGGTCCAATAATTAATATCTTATCCTAATTTAATAGGAGAAAATTATTGGTCATCCAATCTTTTACATTTGTAACAAACTCTGTTAGCTTAGATAATGTAGAAGTTTCATCTGTTCTCGTTGATATATAGCTGAGTATCATCAGCATAACAGTGGAAACTAATCCCGTATTTTATAATAATATTACCAAGGGGCAACATGTATATTGAAAATAGAAGAGTACCTAGGACACATCCTTGTGGCACTCCATATTTTACTGGTGATACATGAGATGGCTCCCCATTTAAATAAACAAAATGGTAGCGATCGGACAGTTAGTATCTAAACCATCTTAGAGCCTGCCCTTGTAATATCTGTATAGTTTTGTAATTGATCTATGAGTATGTCATGACCTATGGTGTAATTTTAACAAGTGCAGTTTCTGTACTATGGTGGGGCCTGAACCCTGACTGAAATTCTTCATACAGATATTTTTTATGCAGGAAGGAGCTCAATTGAGCAGACACAACTTTTTCTAAAATTTTAGACATAAATGGAAGATTTGAAATAGGCCTATAATTTGCCAGTTCACTAGGATCTAGTTTTGGTTTCTTAATAAGAGGCTTAATAACAACCAGCTTAAATGGTTTTGGGACGTGACCTAAAGATAACGACGAGTTCATAATATTGAGAAAGGGTTCTTCTGCTACAGGTAACAACTCTTTCAGTAATTTGATGGGTACAGGATCTAATAAACATGTTGTTGGTTTAGATACAGTGATAAGTTTATTTAGCTCTTCCTGTCCTATATTTGTAAAGCACTGCAGTTTATCTTTGGGTGCGATGGATGAAACTGAAGTATTAAACGCCGTAGAATCTACATTTGGTATTGTATTTCTGTTGGTTATAATATGAGTATATATGAGTATATAGTTGTGTATAATATTTTATAAACCTATAATATATTAATGAATGAATGGATAAAAGAATGAATAAATTATAAGTTATATGATCACAATTAAAAATAAAACAAATGTTATGCTTATTAGCACATCACTATTAATATGAAGAAAAAATGTACACATCTTTTTGAATTTGTGCGATTGGACTCTTGCAGATGGAGGGCTTTAATAACCTGTCATCTTTTCTGTGGACTCATCTGAGGGATTGTGTCGTTTTGAATGTATACAATTATAATTTCAATTGAATGGCACAGTGAGTTATTGTGATGTTGAGATGCTGGGTGGGGTGATGCTGCGCTGCTGTGGCGCAGTAATGCTGGATGTGCTGGTAACCGCAGGTTATGGGGGGACAGTCTATAAATAGCTCAGTGTTTCTGCTTCTGGAGTTGCAGGAGAGAACACACACGTGAGCTAAATATAACCCTCTCTCTCTCACTCTCTCTCTCTTTCTCTCCTCTCTGAGCAGACAGTCAGTGACACTTTCCAACTACAGCAAAATGCCTTGATCGCATAAATGCTGTATCTTTCTCTTCCTGAATATATAATGAATAGATAAATAAATTGATCAAATATTTATTCAGTATATATTGAAAATTGATAAAACTGACTTTGGTGCACTGCTGTAAATGGTTGGGAAAATATCATGCAAACTGGTTGTTTTAAAATGCAGCTAGAGTACATGCATATAAATGGCTCATGTGTATCACAGATTGCATGTCTTTAACCATTTCATTCATTTTAGCCATGTTCAAGTGTAAATGTTTATTTATGTATGCATGTATGTAAGTGCACGTGCATTTGTGTGTGTGTGTGTGTGTGATTTTTGTCCTTCAGTCGATAGAGGTCTGTTTCAGTCCTGCTTTCTTTCTCTCTCTCTCTCTCTCTCTCTCATTTTTGTTTTGTCCTTTGTAGTGCTCATGCATAGAATGATAACACCCTCTGTCTGACTGAGTCCAGATGCAGTGATACTGACAGCCAATGATGAAGAACAGGGATGTGTGTGTTTCTCTGCACCTGCACGTTTGTGTTGTGCCTTCGCATATTTTGTACATCAGTGATGAAAAATGTCAAGAAACTGCATTAGAATGTATTATTCTTCATATAATAATAAGATAGGATAAACACACGATCGTGACCCTTTTTCGTTGGGACTGCATTATCCTTAAGAAATAAACGATGTGCAAATCCGGTGTCAAACTGGGCCTTGTTTGTAAAACAAACATCTTCGAAATGCAGGGAACAAACACAAACACTTGCACAACTCCGTTGATGCTCTGTAAAAATAAACTCCATCCACTGGTCCCTTAATGCTGTTTTTTTTTTTTTTTTTTTGGTAATTTGTGCAGGGTTGTCTTGCCCTGGCAACCAAAAACACACTCTTTTGTGACATTTCGCTCTCGCTCTGATCAGTGAAGTCTGTTGTGCTCTCAGTGCTGTGCTATACGGGAGCGCGCTCTTCCGGCAGAAGTGCCTCAGGACCCATATAAGGAAATTCCGCTCCATCTAACGTCACACAGAGCCATACTCGAACAAAACTTTCCAAAACTTGTGACAAACTGGAAGGAGTATTTTTGGAACAGAAACTCCTTCAAACGTACAACTTAATTTTTGAAACTTTGTCCATGTTTAGCATGGGAATCCAACTCTTTAACAGTGTAAAAAACTCAGTATGCATGAAATAGCATTTCACCCCCCCTTTAATATTTTAACTGGCCTGCTGACATTGTGCTCTGTATGCTAAAATTAGCTGTTGAAACATTAGCTCTTAGCTGTCAGGTGGTTTTCATGATTTAACCTTGTCTTAGAACCAGCAATCTGTATATTCATAATTTGAATATAGCTGAATTTAGTTTCTCAGTGGAGTGTCTATAAGAGGATCTTTCTGTCTTTCTCATTCTCTGTTGTGAGATGAGCCACACATCTCAAACCTCTTCGCGGTTGAGTTCGTTACTCTGGGCATTTCCCTCTCTTCTGACTGCTGTTCATGTTTAGCGGTGAGACATCTTTGTTTCGAGACTGAGTGAGTTCGCTTTTGAGATTCCAGATCACAGATCACATCTCGGACGTTGTATTTATCGGTCCATCATGCCTCAGCATCTCATTTCACCTGTGTCTTGTTTTACAAGATCAGTTTACTTGCAAATCAGATCACATTTACTGACACGTCCATCAGTGTCCAGCTCAAGATAGAGAGGTTTGACATGAACATGAGATGAACCTCTCAAATCATAAACATCAGCTGACTAAACATCATGACTGACTGCGTTAAAGAGAGAGGACGGAAGGAGAAAAAAGAAAGGTAGAAATAAAAGGAAGGGAGGAGGAATGAAAAAAAGGAAAGAACGAAAGAAAAGAAGGAAGCATGATGGTAGAATGAAAAAAGAAAGGAATGAATACCTAAAAGTAATATAAGAAGAGAACAGAGGAAGAAAGAAGAAAAATGGTAGGAAGAAAGATCTAAAAAGGAGAACTAAAAAGGATGGATAACATACTAACGATGGAAGGAAGAGTGGAAAGAGCAAGGAGGAACAAAAAGGAAATAAAGAGCAAAGAGGGAAGGAAGGAAGGAAGGAAGATGGAAAGTATGAAAAAGGGAATGAAGTTCAAGCAAAAAAGGGAAAGAAGCTGGATCAAAAAAAAAGACAAACAGAAAATGAAGGACAGAATGAAACTAAGAATGAAAAAAACTTAGGAAGAACAAAACATGAAAAGAAGAATAGAAGGGAGCTTAAAAAAGAAGGATGAACAAAAAATATTAAGAAAGAAATATAAGGAAGGATAGTAGAAAGGAAAATAGAGGTAGAGCAGAAAAAGGAAGGAAGTTTTATAGAAAGAAAGATGAAAAGAATGGAGGAAGGAAGGTTGGACAAAAGGAAGAAAGGAAGGTAAAATGAAAAACAAAGGTAGAATAAAAAAGGAAAACAAGGAAGGAAGAACAAAAAAGAAAAATGTTAGATAGATGAAATAAAGGAAGGAAGAATAAACAAAATTAAGGACTAAAGAATGGAAGGAATAAAAAAAGACAAGAAGCACACACACACGCACACACACACACACACACACACACACAAAGGTAACCAAACTCTCAAATGGTAGAATGAAAGATTAAACTGAAATAAATTGCAAAGCAAACAAAAGAAAAACAAATTAAACTAAACAGATCTGGAGGATAACATGAAAACAAACCAGTGAATGAATAAAAAAAGAATGATTCCGTCCTGCACGGCGGCCAGAACGCCACAGGCTGTTGTGTTTTCCTTAATGTGTGTGTGATGAATTATGTATCAGTGTCTGCAGGGATCTGTGTTGGCCCGTTGTCTTCTGTGGACCGGATGAATGAATGAAGGAAAGACGTGTGTGCAGTCAGATCTCTGCTTTAGAGCTGTTTTCTCAACCAAGTTTCACTACTGTTTTACAAAATCTCTATTCGCAAGTCACAGGCCTCAATCATTTGCTCAGAGAAGAAGATGTCAGTCAATAAAAACCATGTCTTTTTTTCTCCTGAACACATGGCATGAGCACAATCTGTCTGTCCATCCGTCCAAACTAAATTCTAATGTTTTGTTTTTGTTTTGTTTTGTTTTTGTTTTGTGTTTTGTTCTTTTGTCTATTCTTTTTATCTGTTTATTTTATTTGATCTTCCTTTTATCTATTTTTACCACCCTTCTATCCTCATATGTATTTAATTTATTTGATCTATCCTTCTATATTTTATATATTTATTTGATCTATCCTTCCATGTATCCAACCAAACTAAACTGTATTTTTTTATCCTTCAATCTTTTTTAATTTTTAAATGTATTTTTGTTATCTATGCTTCCATCCATCCATCCAAACTATGATGTTTTTTATTTGTCCTCAGCATATGGCATGAAAATACTACTTTTTGAAATGAATGTACTTTTATTAAAATAGTGATTTAGTTGATCGTTTGAGGATGTATTCAAGCCTCACTTTTGTGCCATGTTTTCAGAAGAATTAATGAAAAATCCTCTCTTTTTTTTTTTTATAGCTATAGAGATTTTAATGTGGCCTCTGTTAACATGGGCCGGCAATCAGAAACCACCCAAAAGCCTTTATCAGTCACCCTAGAATGCAATTGAGTTTTGCACATGTGAGCACCTCTCGCGCTTTCTTCTAAAATATGTAAAACCATGGTGTATTCTTTTGCATTCTGTCATATTTATCATTTCCAAGCCACACGCTCAAACGACGGTTGTTGTGCTCTTTGGTGAGGTCACCGCTTACATCACAGCATATTTTCTGTCTGGTATCAGTAGATTTGCAATAGATTTTTTCTTCTGCAGAGATGCTGCGATCCGACTCCAGGCCTGAGAGCATTTCCCAACAGCCCCCCAGAGGGTCTTATCTCCTTCATTAATCCATCCCTCTATCGCTCTTTCTGTCTCTCCTGCTTTGTCTTTCTCTCTGCTCGCTGATAATGGGGAACATGGAAATGTCAAGGATATTTTATTGGCGTTTCTATGAGCCTGAAGTGGTTTTGTGAGCTTTTGCACATGTCCTTGGCATTTTTTTGTATACCGTTTCTGACAAGCCTTTCCTGATGATGGATTTTTGTTGTCGGTTTCTGAACATTATGTATACAAACGAAATCTGATGTTTGAAGGATTTATTTCTGAGCATGTCATCCTCTGTGGATCTGAAGAGCACTTCACTTGACCTTTGTGTGCTTCTGTGTTTTTGACAGCATGCCCGTGACGGACCATGATGCAGTGCGACAGGCTACAGTACACAAGCAGGAAGAGAAAGAGACAGCAGGTCCAGGGAGGACTCATCAACAGCACACTGGACATCCACTGGACCATCATATCCTTTATTAAAGCCAGCTGTCCTGATAGCACTATCCCCAACTCTTTCTTCTTGACTCTACGGTGTTGAATAGTTTGAGTAACACAACTTACTAAAAAGCAAAATCACTGAAATACAAAGTCTTGCCCTACACAGGCTCACTGAAAATACATGCTACATTTTCTACAGTTCTGCATAAAAAAAACAACAAAAAAAAAAACATATATTTGTATGATTCACTGTAGTTTCCAGTTGAAATAAAGCATGCGGTAAAGTACGCAATATCAGTGTAGCAGAAATGTCACCTGAAACACGCATTTCCATTGAGCCTGATTTGGTCTTGTCTGGCATATTGATCTTATATTGTAAAATGATTACAGTGTCTTATACATAATATATAATATTTATTTTGGGTACTTTTTACAATACATATTTGTGACCTTGGACCACAAAATCAGTCTTAAGTGTCGATTTTTCAAAATTAAGATTTATGCATCATTTGAAAGCTGAATAAATAAGCGTTTTGGGAGTTTTAGGATCTGACAATATTTGGCCGAGATACAACTTTTTGAAATCTGGAATCTGAGGGTAAAAAAAATTCTAAATACTGAGAAAATTGCCTTTGAAGTTGTCCAAATGAATTCTTAGCAATGTTAAGAATTTTTTACTAATAAAAAATTAAGTTTTTATATATTTACGGTAGGAAATTTAGAAAATATATTCATAGAACATGATTTTTTTCTTAATATCCTAATGATATTTGGCATAAAAGATAATTTATCATTTTGACCAGTGTCACATTTTTCCATAGTAGGTCTAAAATTGTATCTTCCACATTATGATAAACTATACAGATGTTTACAGAATTAAATCTACTGTAGAGACTATAATAAACAGCTATCTGTATATTCCATTAGCCTAAAAAGCAGAGTATGTGAGAGGAGTGGAGTGGAAACGATTTCCCCTCCGCACTCAGAGCATTTAATAATCACTCCGCTCCAGCTCCGCTCCGGGTTCACAATTTCCCGCTCCCGCTCCACTCCGCGCTCAGTGATACCAGAAACACCGCTCCGCCTTCGCTCCGTGGCTATAGTATTTCAGTATGTTTAAAATGTTATGTTCATAATGTAGTCTATATTAAAATAAAATAAAAAATAACAGGAGAGTTTCAAAGTGCTTTAGGCTATTGTGTGCAAACTTTTTTTCCCTACCACATGCCAAACTAATAACATGGATGTCAGCATTAATATAATTACTGTATTCTTCTGTGCAAATTTTGTTTGTGATGAAAATAACAGTACATTTTTATTTTGTCTACAGACCAATGCATTTCTTACAGATTTCTGCTCATTCAAAATCAGATACAGATGAAGTAACACTGTAAGATTACATTTCTTTGAATGCATTATTGCGAAAGCGATTGCGTGTGAATGTGCTGTGCTGAAGTGTTTAAATCATGCTTCGACCCGAAAATATTCAGTAAAAGGAACAGACAAACTCCTTGAGAACTAACCTATAACTTCCCGCTCGGCTATTGTCGTTATTGTAACCTTCTGATTTGAGAGATCCATCTGTAACAAGCTATAGTTAAATATGTTTAATGTGAATACTTGCTAAATATGCAGTTGGCATGAATTGTACTCGTGATGGAGCGGTGGTGGAGCGCTCTTGGAGCGAGTGAAAACCACAATGCTCCAACTTTTAAAAAATCCGCTCCTCGCTCCTGTCAAAATCACACCGCTCCACTCCACGCTCCGCTCCCACTTCGCTCCGCTCACATACTCTGCTAAAAAGAGGCTTTTATTTTAATTAATTAATTAATTTATTTATTTATTTTTTACCTAGAAACTCTCTAGAATACCCTAGCATAGTGGAAGCAAAGTATGACAAGCCTTACAGATATTAGTTAATAGTTAAATAATATAATAATAATTATGATTGAACATTCAGTTTTAATAGCAAATGAATAATACAAAAAAATTATAATAAACAGTTATTTGGCTATATACTGTAATTAATACAGTTCATCAGACTAACTGTAAAATAAAAGGGGGAAAAAGTAATTTTATTTTATTTTGGCATAGTTCATAGAATAATCAATAATCAATTATTCTCGAATAGAATAATGTTTTTAAATTGTTGTTTATCAAAACTTTCAGTTTTATGATAATTAATAAACCATGTCAGTCTGTGGTGATTTCACCTTAGGCATCACATGTGCCTTAACTGCAGGCTCATCCAATAAAATTTTAGAGTCGTATCTGTCTGTTTAATGAATCAGATGTTTTCAGATGGTAGTTTTTTGTTGCTGTTTTATATTGCTGGAGTTTCGGAGTATGTGGAGTGACTCAGGTGATGTTACATGTGTCCTAGCTGTGAGGATGACCGCCTGGCAGCATCTGTTTCTAACAGCTGGACATACTGGAGGAGACATGTTTTCACTGAGCTTGATGAACTGACATATGGCTCAAACTTATGGTGCTTGTGTGTGTGTGTGTGTGTGTGTGCAGTACATATACTTAGCTATAGTATGAGGACAAATTTGTCCTAAGAAGTGAATCTGACAGAACCTCCCTTTGGGCACATATGAAGATGCCCTCAAATGAAAAAACATAATGGTTTATAAATGGTATTTTTACATGTAGTTTAGGGCTCAGTGTCGCCATTAGTAATTGTAATTTGCTTCGTTAAAATCTATGGTGTAGCTATGAAAATGTTTTTTGTGTTAGTGTTTTTACATTCTCAAAAAAGAGCAGCACGGTAACTCACCAATCCCATCTTCTATCCACCAAACTGACAAAATCCCAGCAGCCAATCAGACACTCAGGTTTCTTACGCATCATCCAGTGCCATTCATCATCTTCCGTTTATCTCAGGAGACTGACACGAGCTCCGAACGTCCCTCATTTTAATAGCGTTTAAACGCTCCCGTGAAGACAAGCATTTCTTCTCTTCAAGAGTCGCTTGCCCCTGGTGAGGCTCGGTGACACTTACAAAATAATAAACCCCTAAAATAATAAATAATCAAGAGACACAGTCCCGAGTGGTGATGTTCATGGCATTAGCATGACTGATTGGATGTGTAGAAGCATCGGCGTTCTTGCACGGGTAAAATCACAATGATATGAAGAGTACCAGATGAGGGATGTGTCCAAGTTCATACTGAGCCAGTCAACCAACCATAAACACAAATAGATCTGCGTGTGAACACATTGGATAGATTATAAGGAGATATATCACTGCCACATAGTCTGTAACCTTCATAGTATGTCAGGCCTCACTAAATGTAATTTTATTAATAAGATTAGGGAGGAGCGCGTCAGATACTTAGCCTAACCAACACAGGTGGACCATAATCAAGTAATCAATCCCATAGTATAAATATCGCATATTACCTCTATCCATTGACAGTTTATCAGCATCCCTCCTTTCAATTTTCATTTTTGGTCAACTATTCCAGTTAGTTTTTATTATTATTGCTGTCCATATCCGCCAATAGGAATCTCTTCCTCTCTACCAGATCCCAGAGTACACTTGCACGGTTCAGTTCAGAAGAAGGCCATCTCTCAGAGTCAGCGCAGCGCTCAGCATCATTACACTGCTCGCAGTCAGGCTTCTGATAGCATCACTGCTGTTACGTAATGAGCTTTTGTTTTCAACGCTGTTATTAGTGTCGCTGTGTGCAAATATTTCACCCCCTTCTACACGCTCATCAGCTTGGCTGATTTAACGCAGAAAACACAGAGTGGCATTATTGTTCTGAACATGCTAAAGGTCAGTGAGGCAGCAAATCATAGGACGTTCTGATCAAATATGCATCAGTTTTGGGTGATACCGATAGGCCACATTTTCCTTGACCAAATGTGCACTCGTCCCTTCAGCGTCACGTGGAGGCCAGCGTGGAGGGCGTCCTCAAGCAGCTCATACTAGAACATCTGCAGCTGGCTTCTCTACAGCGGGGTAAGAACACTCTCCTCTCTCCGTCCCTAGCTTCATGAATACAGATATTCAAATATATTCACACTCAGAGGTTATTTGTCTCCAGCGGTGGATGTAGGACTGGTCTCTGTTCATGTTTCTTATTTGCATTTGTAATCGAGGAGAAATGTGTGTTGGAGGCCGTTCGTGCAGGATGAGGTTTTTGTGTTCTTTGTGCCATTTTATAATTGTAGGCATGCATTAGATGGGCATGTTTTACGGGTTTCATTAAAGAGATTTTCTAAATGTTTCTCGAAAAATGCCTTTTTTTAAAGACATACAGTGGGGCTCGAAAGTTTGGGCACCCCTTGCAGAATCTGTGAAAATGCAAGTAATTTTCAAAAAATAAGAGAGATCATACTAAATGCATGTTATATTTTATTTAGTACTGTCCTGAGTAAGATATTGGAAAGGGTTCAAATATGCAAAGATGCTGGAAAACTGAAGAATCTGCAGGACCTTAGAGATTTTTCTGAAGAACGCTGCTCAGTTTAACTGTTCAGAACAAACAAGGGACTCATGCACAACCATCACAAAACAGAAAGACAGTCGAGGATCATCAGGTAACAGCACACAGTATTAAGAACCAAGGGTTTCCAAACTTTTGAGTGGGGTTATTTTAATAATTTCAGCATTTTTTTGTCTTGTGGACTAAATGTTAATATCTTTTATGTACAATATCTTACTCAGGACAGTACTAAATAAAAAATAACATGCATTTAGTATGATCTCTCTTATTTTTTTGAAAATTACTCATATTTTCCCAGATTCTGCAAGGGGTGCCCAAACTTTCGAGCCCCACTGTATATGTGAATGTGCCTTTTCCACTTTTCCACCAAAAAACTCCTTTTGAGAACATGTTTTAGTCTAATTTCATGCAGTTTTTATACCATCACAATCTGATTTAATTGCATGGTCACAACTTATATATTGCATATATCACACAACAAAGTTTTTAAAGTTAAACAGTGAATGGTTTTTATGAAGTACAGAAGAGCAAATTTGCTATATTGTGTGCTATTAAGGTAGACAGGTTATAGTGTCTCCTGTAAAGTTTTAATTGAGATGTTTTGCAATTTCTGGGTACAAGAACAGAGGTAGATGCAGAGCCAAATAGATTGGAAAGTGACAAGTGTGTGTGTGATCACTGTGTGGATTCGATGCAAAGCATCATGGGAGTTGTATGTGTGTTGTAACCTGCTCTTTCTCTGTCTGTCTCCCGATGGCACTCAGAGATCAAAGCTCAAACTTGTGTCTATATTTATCTGTACTTCTGGATCTGCAGTCGTGCCTCTTCACTTTTCTTCTTGTTGTCTGGGGGTCAGCAGCCACGTGATCATGTTTATTCAAGCCTGCAGACCTGCATAACATTAATGCATATTTATGAGCTCATAAATGTTGGAGGACTCATCTGAGATGACCAGACCGTGACATGAAACATGTTTCATATCACACGGTGATCGTCTCTTCTGCCTTCCTCAGTGTTACGCTTGTGTCCAAGAGGCTGTCAGAGCACAAGTGCCTCATTTATCTGTCATTACGCCAGGCCTGTTTTGTTGGGTATTAGTGTGATTTAATGTTTTGTTTCACCTGCCAGTAGTGGATAAATTGAGAAAATGTACCAGCCATAAAAATTTATTCAAGACAAGTATTTTTTGCTGTTTATGCAGTATGAGTCCACATTGGATGTGTTTGATTCAAAATTAAATTTCAATCTGAAAATTAATAGAAAGTTTTAGGATGTTCGTGCTCTATGGATTATTCTCAAATAATTCTGGAAAGTCTGATTAGGTTATTGTTCATTATAGCAAAAGCAGACAAACAAAATACTAAGACAGTATTATATTTTATGTTTTTCAGCTTTGTTTTTTTATATATTGTTATTTATTTCTAGAGTTCTAATTATCTCCCTCGCTATTATATATGTATTTGTTTGTTTGTTTATTTATTTATTAATTATTTAATTAATATTCATTCATTTCACTCAAATTGCTCTCTTTATTTATATATATTTATATTTAGCAGTATTTATATTTATTTTATTATTTATTTTTATATTTTTGCCCAAAACAATTTCTCCACTCCATACAGTATATATTTTATTTTATTTTATTCAATTTATTACTCTAATTTGATTATCATTCTTTATTTTTCTATTTATTTAGTTAGTTATTTTGCCTCAAAAGAATTTCTTCACTCCTTAAATATTATGATTTATAATGAAACGTATTACAAATATATATATATTTGTAAAGTAATTATTTCTTAGATATTTTTGAGACAGTGCAGGTTGAATTACAGCATTGTATACTAGATGGCCACACATTACCAAGTGACTCAGTTTTGCACCTCAAGCGTACAGGTAGGATTGACATGGATTTATTTATTTTTTAAGCAAAACTTGTTACTAAACACAATTTCAAATATGCATTATGTTGCAGTTTATATAAAGGTTAAAGCCAGTTTTAACTTGCATTTGTTTTTTATTGAGTGTTTTTTCTGAACCCTGCACACACACATACAGTAATATCAGAGACGTTCAAACACACGAGAGCAGTAGAAGAGCCATTAAAATTCTTTCCCATAACCAGCGGCATTTATTTAGCTATTAAATGCGGTCAGCGCTCTTTAATGCTTTAATGGACCTATCAGAACTGCCTCTCACATGCATTTATCAGAGATGTGAAAACTGCTGAACTCTTGATTAAAAGCCCATCTGAGCTTCAGAACGTCTGACGGCTCTTTCTGCACCTGCTTGTCTTCCAGTCCAGATACTCTCAAAGACATTGAGATCTGCTGAGAGCTGCTGGAGTTCTTCTGCGGTTAAAAACTCCACTGTGCTGTTTGAACTAAATAAATCTGCTCTGAAGGCTGATACATCGCTTGTCTTAAATGGACGTATATTACGAGAAGACCTTTAGCGGGTCATTGCATTTTAGATGGTGGATTATTAAAAAGTAAAGACAAAAACTTTGTCAAACTTTTAAAGCCTGCTATTTCTAGAGCTTGGCTGTGGTTCGTATGGTTATGGTTCTCTAATTCTTTCATTTATTTAACTCTCAACCCCTTCTGAACTCAGATCAGACAATCTTGCTATATACTGCATTTATAAATCATAGTCCTGATAATCATAGTCATCACAGCTGTAAAATCACATCGATGTGACCGAGATGATTAAAACAATCTATCATTCCTGCCAGATAAATGCTTATACTCTTAAAATATATACTTTTTTTACTAAATTAGTCACTCACACTTTATTATTTTTTTATTCTTTTATTTATTTTGTCCCCAAACATTTCTCCATGTCTTATATATTATGATTTGTAATGAAAAGTATTGAAAAAGTGAGGGAAAAAATACAAGTGATCTTTTAATTATTATTAAATAAAATAAATATAGTATTTTATAGTTTTTATTATAATTATTATAATTTTATTTTTGGTCTTTTTTGTCTTTCTTAGATGGGATAGAGGCAGAAAGCAATGAGGAAACGAACCTCAAGCTTATTTTTGGATGGGCCGATGGATAGATTATCGTAATTATTTGTTAAATGAAGAGTGTTTGATTGAATTGTGAAGAGAGAGCATGCATTATTTGTAAAGAGCCACTAAAAAAAGCCCTGGAACACTTTAATCAGCGAGCTGCAGGATGCTAAATGTTTTTTTTTTTTTTTTTTTAAATGCTCGATGCCTTTAGTGTGGAATACTTTTGGAATCTCATCAGCACAGCGAGAGAGTCGATTAGTGTCAGAGCTGTAATCTAGTGTTTTATTCATTTCCATACTTGAATCTATTTGCTGTAGGTAAAGACAGGTA